>NW_004524588.1:23376588-23379123 GCF_000260255.1 Octodon degus
TGAACATATAAAATAATTTGTATATATAAAGATTTTCCTCCTATATTAAGACTTTGTATTAACTAAATGGATAAATGAAAGAAATTCACTGAAAAAATAGTTGAGGCTATTTGCATGATTATAATACTTATGTTATTCTGTCATATTTTACTAAGATTTGTATATCAAAACATTAAGTATTATAATGTGAAATCAAAGACTTAAGTGAACTTATAGAATGTGGAGGTATAATTATAGAGATTCAAAATTATCTTGAAGACCACTAATTGGTTTAAAATATAACTGTTTGAGACAAATTGTGCTTTTCCCAACTATCCAATGATTCTTCTAATTAAAAAGGTGAACCAATATTAAGACGTTCGTATTTTAGAAATTAAGGCATACATTTGCTTAGTTCATTTTTCTTTAATCAGGGGGGCTTGCGGGTTAACTCGGGTGTTTAAGCGCCTGCTCTGGAAAACCCCATCAGGCGCAGGGGACCCCAGTTCGATCCTCACCTCCACCTGCCTTACCAGACCTGCTCTTAAGGCAGCCTGAGCCGCCCCCCCAAGAAAAAATACTAAACACAATCCTCATTTTTCTTTAATCAATTAATTCTATATTTTTTCCCAAAGGAATACAACATTTTAACATAATGTTAAAAAGAAGTTAAATACTTATCTATACTTAGTATTCTTTACGCTGCAAATTCAATGAATAGAACTACAAAAGGATGACCTAGGATAAAAGTCGGAGGTCTGGGTGATTTGTCCAAGGCACTTCCTGACACATACCCCTATTAAATTTTCACAGGTGAGGGAAGAGGACTTTTTGCGAAGTCACAGCGTGCAGTTGGCTCGCGTTTCCCATTTTCAGTGAGGGGACATATGCTTTTGTAGCTGAGGAATTACCAGAGTAGGGATGAGTGAGAGGAAACAATTATAGAGGGAAAAATTAAGAATTAGTAGCGATTCCTAAACTGGGGGGAAAATTCCAAAATGCAACATTAAGTTAAATTTACAAACTTTATCAAATCAGAAAGGAATCAACATAAATTCTGGAGGCAAAAAAACATGATCACTGCCTACTATCTCTAGAGTGAGCTGTGCATTATTTTTCTGTTTCATTTTGTAGCATGCTGTGTATGGTGTATTCAGTAATTTACATGACTACACATAAAACTATTTGTAGACCTAGTTTCTCACTCTTACAACATATTTTCCTCAAGTTTAAATCTCTACTCTATCATTCATTATTTGTCTGACTTTTGTTTGCTTTCTTAGAACAGTAGAGAACCCTGGGGTTACCTAATATTGTGTTGCGTACTATTAGATCTGACATCATAATGGCAAAGAAATAATTTAGCCAAAACATTAATCCTCTCAGTTTGGGGGAGATTTCCATGAACAACCAGGCTCAGAAGTAACCTAATACATACTATTGAAAGATCTATGCAGATAAAATGAAAAACTGAGCGCCCTCAATAAAAATGCTCCCCACTTATAAAAGCTTTTTCATAACGAAACGATGAAAATATGTGTAATAAAATTCCATTTTTCCTGTTCCAGCCAAGGACAAGCAATATAAAAGGTGGTTGAATAAAAACTTTAATAAGTGCACTTCATCGTGATCTTAGAGCACATAAAGAGATGTGGTAGTTACATTGTTTCCTCAAAGGAGTCCTTATTAGAATGTGAACAAGTGGTGAAGTTCTCATCTTCTGTGTATCATAAAAGTTGAATTAACCCCGCACAGAGCCAGTGCACTGCCTTTAGGTGGTCAGTACAAAATATTGTGTCGAAGAATAGAATCATAAAAGTTAAATGATTTCTTATAATTTCCCAACAAAATAAAATAGGAAACGATAATTTGCCTATGAGTTATGCAATAAATTTGAAAGATACTGCTATATAAATTCTGAAATTTATTAGTCTTACTAAGGACTAATATGACTCCAGATAAGTCCTACTTTTAGAAGCATTCAGTTCTATAGTGTTATCACTTTTTTATTGTCTAAAACAGTTTTTAATTTCTAGTTTGACACAGAGCCACAGCTTTATGACATTGTGGCTATACACTTTAAAAGAGCAGCTTCATTTATGGTAATAAACTATAATGAAATATGAAAAGGCAGTGTTCATTACATAAAAAAAATCAGAGAGAAAATCAATGCAGGAGACTTCAAGTAAGTAACATGAATGGAAACTTGAAATTTTCTATGACAGGGAGATACAGAAAGTGATACCTAGGAAGTGAAACAAGACATGGGATGGAAAGCTTTGCATTATTGTTATTATTTTTTTCTTTATGGTGGTACTGGGGATCGAACTCAGGCCCTTGTGCTTGCCAGGGAAGCACTTATTCTACTGAGCCATCTCCCCGGCCCTTAAGCTTCACATTCTTTAGGCTGTGCAGAGACACTTTTCAGGAATTGAAGCCAGAGAGGTCAGAGAATTTCAGCTGTACATTAAAGGCTTAATCACCACCATAACATTCACTTGAAATGGTTTCTACTGGCTCTGGTTAAGGTTCATGGTGACAAACTGTGTACTTGAA
>NW_004524588.1:23380608-23382547 GCF_000260255.1 Octodon degus
TTAATGATTTAGGATGACCCTGTCTCAGTTTTCAAAAAGATGGCAGGAGAAGTAGCTCAGTGCCAAGGCTCTAGGTTCAATCCCCAGCACTGTGGGTTGAGGGTGGGCATGCTTGTTGAGTGGAACAACAAGCATATATCAGGGAGGACAGCAATGAAGCCATACTTAGCTCCTGTCCTCGGTAGCCATAGTCTACTTTACTTATGAAATTAATTATGGCTAAAAGTATTGTTTAAATTATCCTGTAGACAGACACATTTTCCCCAGAAACAAGACAACATTTTACTTTTGCATGACTACAAGGCAAGTGCTTGTGATTGATTATCATCTACTGATTTTTAATGAATACTCAAAATATTGTGTACGTTGATTTGTCTATCAGTATCCAGATTTCCTAAGGGGTCACTTCTGTTTCCCAGGAGTCCCTTCCTGGACTGGACATTCAAGGTTATCTACCAATTCAGCACACTCTATTACCAAGGATTATTTCCAAATTTTTCCTACTGTGCTCTTAACATATTTTCCTTAAGACTCTATATTATTGACACTGCGGAATAGCCTGTATCTTATGCCATAAAGTTGACAACTACCACCTTGCAAATTCATAGAGCATCAATTTGCTCACAATTTCTGAGTAAAGCCTAAATAACTTAAAGCATTATTTTGATATTATGGAAGCTACAAACATTCTAAGACAGAAAGGTAAATTTCACAAGATTTTAAGATTTCCCATGAGATTTAAGAGCCGATCCTTGGAGTGGGCACCTTTGCAATCTCTATGTGCCATCTAACCTATTATTTCGGTGTCTAAGTACATCTCATCAGAGAATGAGTCAGATCTCATTCTTGAGCCCCAACTTACCCACTGTTCACAGTCCGGCCTTTTTCATGCATTTCTCTAAGATGCCTGAAGAATGCCTTTCCCTTCCTCCTGGCTAAACTCAACATTCTCCTTTTAAGCCTAATTCTTATCTTCTATACTTGACAGAATCTTTATATTCTTAATCATATTTCCCCCTTACGTTCAGCTGCTTCAATACTAATGAATAAACCTGCTTTATGAAACATTTGCAGATATATATGTGAATAAAAAAGTGCTAATAAATGTAAGCATCTGGGATAACTGAGCTTAATAAGCCCAACCTAAGAAGGGCATTTTTAACAGTGACAGTTTGTTTGGTAGGCAAGAAAAGAGGCAAAGTTGTAGTAAAGATCATGCAGTTCGGTAACATTCGCGCTCATGCTTTGTTCTGAGTGGTCGCCTCCCCCTCCCCACACAGGCACAGAAGATCCCGTAGGTAGTTTGAGTGCAGGAAGAGTCGATGTGCATGAGATCTGAGGGCTAGGGGCAGTGGACACGCTGTCTACAGGCTGGGGGCAGAGCAGCCTACTGACAACCAGGGAGCAGATAATGGGGTGGTGGGATCATGGAACGCTACAGAGCTCTACAGATTCACACGTTCGTACATATTGCTTTCTATTGCCAAATGTGGGGATTTTACTGTTGACCACATAGTGATATCATGAGAAGTTTGTTTTAGCAGAAACTAAGTCTAAACACAGATGAAAGGTCTTTTATGTGTCACTTACTCCATCACTCAGCCTCCTCATATTTCTAGTAGAAAAAAAATTGTTTTTATAGGTCTGCTGTAAGAATTTAAAGAAACAGTAAATGCAAAACTCCTTCACCTGAAATAAGAGTTGGTATACAGAAAGTAAGCAATCAACCTCTATTTTTACTACTATTACTACTACTACTATTGTTATTAAGAACCTAAGGGCAGTGAGATAGCTCAGCAGACTAAGCACTTGCTTAGGTTAGTGCAGGGGTTAGTGCAGGGGTTCGATCCTGTAGTCCCAGCACTACAGAGGCAGAAAACAGGAGGATCACAATGAGTCAAGCTGTAGTGAGACCCTGCACAGACACACACACACACAC
>NW_004524588.1:23383472-23384544 GCF_000260255.1 Octodon degus
TTTTTAGAACACAGAATCACAAATTGTGTATTAACTATAGATTAAGACTGAAAAATAGTTACAGACCTATCTAAACATTGTTCAATGTTAATCAAAATAACACTTTTCAAAATTTAAAAATAAAACTATCTGAAAACATGTAGGTGTATTTATTTGGGGCACATCTAAAGATTGTTTTGCGAATCTCGTTAGTGCTAACAACTTTGCTATTGGTTGCAATAATTTCATGAAACAGATCATTTTATTAGGTGAAACACTCCCCAGGACTGGAACACTCCACACGCTAAGGCTTTCCTTTGCAGATGAATGCACAAGCCCAGGACGGGCTGAGTGGGCCAGAGCTGAGTGTGGTGGGGCCACCTGTACTCCTAGCACAGGGGAGGCCGAAGGCAGGAGGGACACCGTGAGTACCAACTGCAGAGTGAAACCCTGCAACAATCGAATACATCAAAATAGGTTGTTTCCCACCATAAAGCTTACCCTTCCTGGATATTAAATTGTCAAGAATTGCAAATATTGTATTGAATACAAAAACAAAAACTTGCTTAATTAAAGTATTTCACATTCTAGTAGCAACCATCAAACTTGGCTCCTTGAGAAGGAGAATAGAAGACACCACACTGGAGGAAAACATGCCAAAAGTGAGCTTGAAAAGTTAGTTATTTTGTTAGAAATGAAGGAAGGACAGATTTTCAAAATGCTGGAGGAAGAAGGAAGATTGCTGGCACCTCATCTTCATGCTGGAGACCACAGCTGCGACTGCGGCAACCTCAGTGCAGTCAGTCACTGGAGGAGGGCAAGGTAGTCTTCTGAATATGTAAATAAAAATACATTTCAGCTGCCACTGTAATTTTCAGTATTATTTTTCAAATTGGTCATTTGGTATCTCAAAGTAAGCCATATATTCTTGTATTCTCTTGGGCACAACTCTGGGTTACACAAGCATCCCTTACTATTTTACTGTAAGTTTGTACTTTAGCATAATAGCAGCCAGCGGTGCTTTTGAGGCTGTTCCTGGGGAAGCAGGCTTTGTTGTGTTTACCCACTGGGATTGAAGAAGAGCAAGGCGTGC
>NW_004524588.1:23388856-23420258 GCF_000260255.1 Octodon degus
ACTTAGAACAAGCTTAGCAAAGCATCAGGGACCGCGGTTCAATCCCCCAGCACCACATGCCAGCCAGCCCGCCCCCTGGCGGGCTGAGCTGGCCACATACACACACCACTCTCTCTCTCTCTCTCTCTCTCTCTCTCTCTCTCTCTCAAATAAATAAAACAATTAAAAAATGTAAAAAAAATATTATTAATGTCTTAATGTAGATATTTTTAAACAGCTCTTAAAATAATTTTTGGAATAATTATTTTATTTCTTTCATATTTTTTGTCTGATTTCTTCATATTGGGCGTGTAACTCAAAGCCCTTTGCATACCAATCCTACACTTTATTTCTGAGCTATATTCCCTGGCTTCTATATTGTTTCTAAAATTTATAAATTTTTGTTTGATCATTCTTGAGTGGAGGAGCTATTAGTACAAGGTACTTGCAAGCTTCTTTAAATAGATTACGTATTTACCTTAATTTTCAAAATGTCACAAAAACTAATTCTGGATAGAACGGTTAACAGATCTTTAATCCCCCTAACTAGTTCTTGCCTGGAAACCTGAATCTCATAGATTTTTATATTATCGTGCATGATTTTCTATGCTTAATGGTCAATAAAAAAATCTAAAATGAAAATGATCATTGTCAAAATGCAAGATGTTTTATTCCTAATGTCACTGGAAAGAAGGGACTGTGGTTTCAGAAAATACAAAGAACGCCATCACTCCAGGGCAACCCTTCTGTGGCCCACGCACCACGGCAGGGACACAGCACACACCACTTAGGAAGGCCACGGCAACGGTCAGTTTAGATTGACAGCTACGGAGCATCTGCAGGGATTTAACCGACTGGCCATGGCTTCTCTCTGATGGCTCTGCCGAAGTCCGGGTAGCGCAGAGCAGGTCCACAAGTGTGACCCAAGTGAAGTCCTCCAGCTGCAAGATTCAGCTGACTTTAATGCAGCCCAATCACTAGTAAATAGACAATTATATTACCGGTATTTTAAAGAATGATTTTATATTTTATAATCAAATTAATGTACAAAAACACACATGTGGAATACAGATTTTTTATGGGTGGTCAGAACAGGGGCATGTTCGTGATGGGACAGAAACTTGGCTCATCTATCACGTTAAGAGCAGAATGCCACATGGAAATGTGAAATTATGGGACACAGCAAAACAAAGCTGAAAATGCAGAGAACGTGAGGCTCGGAACGATGACTAGCAAGTGCAGCGGCTGCTCCTCCAGCCTTGGAACAGCAAATCCGACACACAGCACTGAATCAAGAGGTGGAATTTGGCTCACAGTTTTACGGGTTCAGGTCACGGTCCACTGGCTACAAGGCAGATGATGGCAAGAAAACACATTATAGTAAAGAAAAGGCATGAACACACATGCATGCATGCATGCACACACACACAAAAAACACACACACACACACACACACACACGTAAAGCCACTACCTCTTGGCAGCCAAGAAGCAGCAAGCGAAAAGCAGAGCCCGTATCACCTGTGCAGGCACAGCTTCAGAGACACAGCTTTTCCTACCGGGCCCCACCTCCTAGCAGCACATTCGGTGTCTCCACCCTCCACAGCCGACAACCTCCATCTGAAGATCAAATCTGGGATCTTGCACTTGACAGACACAGCATATTCAGTCTTGGATTCATCAACACATTCATTTACCAGTGAGTAGCATGCCCTCAAAAGCCCCACCTAAATGCATGAGAATTTGGGGGCACTTTAGGTCTAAACACAGCACTCACAGACAGGGATGTCTACCAGTTGCCGTTGGGAACAACTAAGGAGGCAGTGACCACTGCGTGGCTCTCACTGAGGTATACGACATGTCCTGCTTCTGATGCTGCAACTGGGAACAAATTTATCTTAGCAAATTATTAAACTGTTTGGCCTTGATCACTTCAAGCTTTTCTACCACCAAGATCTTGTGAAACACAGAAAACCTACAAAGGAGGAAGAGCAATTAGCTACCTTATTGGGTAAAACATGTTCAACACCAGAAAAAAGCTGCGAAGTTTATCAAAGCTAATTATTTAACAATCACTAAATGCCTATTTCTGCACCCTGGTGATGTGTGGCATGATTTATTCATGCATAAACCCATATTTGATGAACACTTGCAATATACTTAGCAGAAATAGTTAAAATTAATTCTAGGTCCTCATGCTATCAGTATGGTAAAATCAGAAACCTGTCACTTAAATTCAGTTTTAAAAATACTGTAATATAAAGTAAGAGGCACACAGGCCCCATGCCTGGGCTTGCTGAGCTGGTGACCAAGTCCAGGCATGGTGCCACACACCTATAATCCCAGAACCAGGGAGGCTGAAAACAGGATGGACACTATGAGTTTGAGCTGCCTAGAGACCCTACACACACACACACACACACACACACACACACACACACACACACACACACAGTAAGAGGCAATTAACCTGAAACAAGAGTGAAGAATCACGATTAGACAGCGATCAAGAAAATGTTTAGAATCAAGACAAAGACAGAAACCAGGACCTTTTATATTATGCTAAAGAGCTTGAATTACATATAGAGGTGGATTCAGAGTACTGAGTTGGTGGCTTCAAATTTTGGCACACATTTGTGCCAAATATGAATTAGAGAAAATAATTATTTACCTATAATTATTAATAAATTTAAAGCTGTTGCCTTTAATTTTATTGTGTAAATTTTATTGTGCAAAACACCAATAAAATACACCAATGTGGCCATCTGCAAGGCCAAGTAATCTTAGGTATCAATTCAATAACAATCCTTCAAAACTTAATTTATACTCTACAACACTCCAGGGTAGTATTGGAATGCAGTGGGCACAGTGCAAATGACCCTAAAAATCCAAAGAGTTTGATGATGACAAGGAAGAGAATTCTAGTACTTTTCACAAAAAAATTTAAGGAAAATACAGGCAATATTTTATTTGTGAAAACTTTGATCTTATAAACTTCATAAAAGCAACTAAACTCTAATTGGAAATATTATACTGAATGACATTAAGACCTATATGAAAAGAGAAACAATGTCTTTGGATATTTGGCCCGGTGTTCAGTCCTGGTTACCAAGGTTTTTCCTTGCAAGTCAGGGTCTTTTACCCTTCAAAAGCTGTGTCATCTTTGATAAATATTACAATTGCTGCCCTCCTTGAGTGTAATTTAAATTTAAGCTGACTGTGGTCAGTGCTTGTGGTCATTGGTTTGAGGGGACAGAAGGTCTTTCGAGTCTCTGATAAAGACCCATTTCCCGACCTGGTAGTGTGTTCACTGTAAACACCAAGATATATATAACATTCTATGCTATCTTATATGTAAATTGTGGTGCTATAGGGCTGTTTGTTTATAAATGTTCAACAAATTCTAAAATCAGAAGGCAACACATCAAACCAATGGAACAAAGCCTGAATTACTTTCTCTCTGATCCCTGCTCAGTGAATGGAAGCCACAGATGGGGACTGCAGGCACAGTCCCCATCTCTTCCACACTCTCTTTTACAAAGCTCGCATTAAATGCTTACAGGTTTGAAGATTAGGGGATACCATCTTCTGCGCTACTTCTTTAGCAATCTATTATTTAACATGTATTGTATGTTAAATGGAAAAATAATCTGTATTTCTAAAGAAATGCTTGCTTCTTTAACAATGCAAGTTGATCTTCAAAAGTATCTCGACACTTGGTTAGGAAAAATCAGTGTCCTTCACTAGGCAAGGTTGTTTTCTTTGATCAAATGAAATTTGAGTATGAGTGAAATTGGAAGTGTACACATACACTAATTTGCTAGGTCAGCTGAATCAACCCTGCAAAACAGTAGGGAGTCTTAGAGGAATAAGTCAAAAAGAAACCCAACAGAGATTGTTTATCATGAGTAATAATGTTATTTCTTGACCGCTAAGTGTTATTTCCTCTGTAAAAAATAATCCCGACAGACTACTACATCACAAATTTATCTGTATTACAGTGCACTGTAACGTTTGATATGCCTAGTGATCATCAATTTATTGTGAGGTGATTCAATTCAATAATTTTAGAAATCACCTATATCTATGTCTCCAACAATTGAAGTATCTCTAGAAACAGGGTGAAGTAACTAACATAGAAAAATGTTTCATCACATGTCCAAGATGACACTTCATGAGATTTGCTCTATTTTTAACAGAAATACATCTGAGAATTTTCTGAGACTCAGTTACCAGAAAACACTCATTCCGTCTTTCATTGACACCTGACCTATAATTTTACTCATAGGTATTACCCCCAGACACTTCAGGTAAAGCATAGATAAACAAAGTTGGAGGAGATAATCAGTATCATTTGATAATCAAGAAGGTTTCCTTTTCTTTGAGAACTCCCAGCACAAGTCCTCGGTGGCAGGGTCCTCTGACAGCAACCCTAGTTCCCCAGCGATGAGATCCCAATCCAAGCATCCACCATGCTGGATCAATCAAATTCTGTTTACAGATACTAGGAAGATTGAAAAGCATACAGAGATACTGGAGATGGTCGGAGTGATCTTTTGTCTTTGCTACTTTTCTCTCTTCACTGAAACAAAATACCCAAAGCCCAAAACTAAAGAAGGAAGGTTTGCTTAGCTCACAGTTTGTGGAGGTTTCAGTCTGTCCTCAGTTGGCTCCACACAGGGTGGCATGGCATGGCTCGGTGCTGCAGCTCACGGTGGCAGAAGACAGCAAGAGCACAAGGGGCAAGAGCACGCGAGCCTCTTTCGCTCCCTTATGCTCTAGCGGGCCACCCCCGACACCCTCCTCTGCCTCAGCCTCAGGACGTTTACAAAGTGAGGAGCCCGGCTCCTTGCTGACACCCTGCATTAAGCTTCTAAACCTCCCACTTCTCAAGCTGACACAATGTATCAATCATTACGTGTACCTTCCAGCATATTAAGGATTACACACTAAATTGCCTGCTTCAAATTATCCAAAATTACACTGTGTAGTATTTTTTTAATTGGGTAATTATTCTGTAACTTTCCAATAAATATCATATTTTGCACATGTCTATAAAGCTTATTTCCTATATTGTTGATGTCAGCTAAACCTTCTTACTAAAGAAGAATTCTTAAAATTGACACTGGAAATCATAAAATCGCTTTTCTAGAGGTGAAGATATAGAGATTTTTTTCATATTCTCAAGGAAAAGCATTGCCTATTTATGTCTAAAGTGAACTGAGTTGTGAACGTTTATATCTGAAACATTCCCTCAAAGGCTCATGTACTTGGAAGGTGAGGAGATCATGGGATGAGATGCTCAGCAGCGGATCTGCCCCCAATGGCGAGCTCCTTGCTCACTTGATGGTGGAGGCAGGGCCTGCCGAGGGGCGGGGCCTGCTGAGCGAGGGGCCGGCTGAGGGGCGGGGCCTGCGAGGGGCCGGGCCTGTCTAGGGAGGGGCCTGTCTAGGGAGGGGCCTGCCGAGGGGCGGGGCCTGCCCACGCTGCAGGGAAGGCCAATACCTCTTCCTGGCCACCTCGGTGCTGCGCACCCTTGCCTTCACCTTCTCCCTAGGTTGTTTCTGCCTTCAGGCAGCCTGCAAGGGACTGAAAACACGAACCAAAATAAATTTCTTTTCCTTTTAAATTGAGAGTGTTGAGTATTTTGTCACAGTGGCAGGAAAATGTCTAAAACACGAATGTTACAAAAGTCTCTAACTCTCCACTCAGATACCACCGAGCCCTGGGTTACAATGTGAGGGTCACCTCACTCTAAATGAGTAGTATAGAAAAAGAGGGACCATTTCTGGGAAAGTAAAATCAACTACAACAGCTCTTACACGTTATTTTAAAAATGGGATAGAGGCGGAGAAGGAAAAGTGTTATCATTGAGCAAGTTTTGGGAAACTGAGGCAGGAGGCTTGTAAATTCAAGCCCAGTCAGGAAACTTAGTGTCTCGGTGATACTCTGTCTCCAAGTAAGTGACTGGATGAAGGAATGAAGGGACGGCTCAGGGCATAGCTCAGTGAAAAGGCCACGTGCTAGCACCGCTTCCAAAAAGCAAACAAACAAACGGTAAAAGGCGAGAGCAAATGTAAATGCACCGAAGTCGTACGGTTGGTGTTAGCACACACCGTTTGTTATTTAAAACCATACAAAAAATATTGCTACCAACAGAGGTGAACATTGAAGGTGTTTTGTATATACTGTACAAATAAATTTAATCTTTTATAAAAGTAAAGGCAAACTCTAATAACATACTAGGAGAAACAAACAGCAAATTTTAAGCATAATAACATTGCAACTAAAGGAAAACAAGTTTTGAGGAGAACTTTTGGAAACCAACTATTAATTTCAACATGTCTGAAAACAACTGAAAAAGAAAAAAAAAACCTTAAGCAATACTAAATGGATATGTTTTGGATATGGGTATAGTAATGGTTTCATTATTTTTCATTCTATCTTGCAAGATAAATCAAAGAAATAATTACACTGAATTATTGGGATGCAAAATCATTGTGGGAAAGGGGAGATTAAGTTATAGGTTGAGAAAAGGGAAAATCCATTTATCATTGGATTTGAACTAAATGTGAAAATTTATTATATGGAAAGGTGGGATTATAATCCCACCTTAATTAATATATATCACTAGTTACTTTGTTACATATTCAGTAGTAGTGACTACTTACTACTTAGGTCTTGCTGTCTTTCTCATTAAAACTTAAAACTAGTCCTCTTTGGATAAATAGCACACACCAAGTTTGGGGTAGTGGTATTTAAAAAGTGACATTTGAATATTTTATCATCTCAAAAACTGAGGGTATAATAAAATAACAGATGATAAAAAATATGCCATTTTGAAGATGTTTTCAATAATCAATTTAAACATGTATCAAAAAGAACATTGCTGGGGCCGGCGAGATAGCTCAACAGACAAAGCGCCTGCTTAGGCAAGTGCAGGGCCTGTGGTCAGATCCTTGGTAGCTCATGCCGTGCCAGCCCTGCCCCCAGGCACACTGAGTCCGGATGTGGTGGCGTAGGCCTGTAATCCCAGCGCTGGGGAAGCTAAAAGCAGGAGAATCACTTAGGAGTCCTAGTTGCATAGTGAGACCATGTAACAATCAAATACACTAAAAAAAAAAGTAAAAAAAAAAAAGGAAGAAAAGAAAGAAAGAAAGAGCAGTGCTCACTGCAGAGATAGCTCAGTGGTCTAAACACCTGCCCGGCAAGCACGAGGTTCTAACTTCAATCCCCGGTAGTGCATGCTGTGCTGGTCCCAGAACCCCTGGGTGTTCTGTGCAGGCCCAGAAATCAGGCATGGTGGTGTACACCTATAATTGCAGGACTGGGGAAGCTGAGACAGGAGGAGTACTATGAGTCCAAGTGAATAATTAATAAATATTTATTAAATGAAAAATGATAAAGAAAGAACGTTGCTAATAACTTTTTCACACTGAATAAAAACTCCAACATCCATAATAACGCTAAAACAATTTTTAACAAATAAGATGAGGAAAAAAATCTGCTGAAAACAGAGAAATTCTAGACCATATTTATGAAAAAAGTCTAGAATATTATCGTTGTGTGCCACAATGCAATAACTCATTCAGGCAAAGAGCATCCTTATCTGAAATTCTGCGTTCAGGATATTTATGTAGCTTCATAATGTCTCTCCTCTCCTTACTTATCAATGAGAAAATACAACCATGTAATTTTAGAAAGGACAAGTCTGGCAAATTCCATCTCACCCAAATGACTGAAAATTAGTGTCACCGATACTATGACAAACTGATATCACGAGCTGAGTTATCTAATCTAATAAGAAATCTATGTCATGCTCTGCATATTATTTCATCAAAATATTTTATATGTTGAAGAGAAAAAACTATCTCAAAAATCTAAATTTTGAAATACAGATCTACTGTCATGAATTTTGTGAAAATGGAAATAATATGAAAGATAAAACAAGGTTTTATTATAGATTTAAAAAAATCTCAAGAGATATGATGACACCAAGCGTCATATCTTTATGTTACGACATAAAGGCCCTTGTGAAAGCTATATTGTGGAGCAATTAAAGTTGTTTCAATATGGAGTCTACATTAATTAATATTGTATAAGTATTAAAAAATCTTGGGTATGATGATATGATCATGGACAGGATAAAAGAGAATGTCCTTAGGCTTGGGCAGTCACAGTAAGACATTAGCCACTTATTATGGGAGCTCAGAAAAAATGTGCATGTGTGTATTCCTGTATGTGTAAGCATGTATGTGTGTATGATCCACATGTCTATAGTTATGAATATAGAGACACAAAACAAAACAGTAAACTACAAATCTAAACCATGGGTTGGCAAACATTTTTCTGTAAAGGGGCAGATAGTAAATACATTAGGCTTTTAGGCACGTATGTTTTTTGTCACAACTATTTAACTCTGACTCATAAATGATCATCAGTGGAAGCCAAAACCTTTACATGAATTATACAGGCATAGTGTTGTTCCAATAAATCTATTTATAAAAAGTGCAAGAACTAAAATTGTCCATGGCGGATGGAAACCCCTGATCTATACATGTAACTACCTAGGGGTTGATTTTCCTTTTCTGTAAATTGGAAAGCATTTGAAAATAAAATTATATATGGAAAATTAAACACTACTGAAAAAATTATTTGATGTCACTTGTTATAGAAATGAATTGACAGTAGATATTTAATAACAAGTTGTGTGGATATTGCTTTTTGTAATGTCACAGGCCTTCTCAGCAGATGAAAAGGAGGTTAGAGCTTATTTAAATCCAGGTCTTCAGCAAAGAGAAAGCACTACTGGCCTGAGACAGCAGAGATGTCCAGATATCACATTGTGTATATATGTTGATCTTAATTTTTCTCTTTATAAACTGGAAATTACAGCGCTGATGGCAATGAAACAAACCGTTCCAGGAAAAAAAAGCAATTATTTGGTTACTAAACTTTCCTTTTTACTACTTTATATACTGTATCATATAAAATACATAAGGGAAATTAAATTTCATTACACTGTATATGATTCACCAACTTTTTATCGTTACCACATCAGATGGATACTGTATGGACATTAGCTTTCTCCCTAAAAATTTGTTTGAAGTTAAATAACTTCAGTAGACATGATTCAAACAAAGAAAATGCCAACTCCATTATAGTTCTGTACAATGCCCTCTTATTCAATGATGATCATAGCTTTAATTTTGTAGGTGATTTTTATTTCCCAATATTTCCCTACTGGAAATTCTATACAATGAATATATATTTCATGCATATCATGAACAGGCAGATGGATAATATTAAAGCTAGTGTTTGAAATAAAAATATTAAAGATAAAGACAGATACAAGGAGAGACAGAATACCTACATTTCACTGAACATGCAAATGCATAATGTGGCATTTCATTTTAAAAATAGAAGGCTCTGGAAAGGCTACAAGGCCAGCATGTAGATATCACTCAGTATGAACACACTGAGTGATAAGCAAATATTTCAGTGAAAAGGATTCCCAAAACACAACTTCTTCACTTAAACACAACAGCCTGGACTTTGGGCAGACCAGACAGCTTATAGTAGGATTTCTTTCAGAAAATTAAAATACTCAAGTAAGTTCATTTCTATATGGAAGAGATTAATACAAGTTTCAAAACCTCTATTATAATAAGCAAAATTTAATCATGGAAAAATCTATTTTAAACCATGCTGAACTTAATTTAGCATTTGAATTGAGTGCGGAGACAATGAAGAAAGAAGTTAGAGAAAAACTGGGGTGGGGAGGTACCTCAGAAGTGTCCAAGTGGAAGGAGGGGCAAGTAGCGTGGCCTCAGACCCTTAGGGAAACTCACCCTGCACCCGCTTGGCTACAGAACTCATCCTCAAAAACATCACATTAGTTTTCAACCTAAAATAATATAAGTTTTGTGACAAAAGAGTAGAAAATAAAGAGTTACATACAGTTCTTCCAGACATGCACTATTACTGTCCCCTCCCAATGGAATCATCTCCCGTGTTTGTTTTATTTAGGACATCATACGGCACAGAAAATTTTGTTTTCGTGTTCATCTTTTTATATTGCATTGGAAGTATTTTACTTGAAAACTCATTACTTGGAATGGAATTGTTCATTCGTTCAAAATATATTTTCTGAGGTTTTCGTCTATGCTGTGGCTTATGGCTACTAACTACCTGCCTGCTATATCCTGGAGATAAATATAGTGGCAGTTCAACAAGGCCAACTCGTGATGCATTTGTGGAACTTAATGAAATCATTGCATCAACTGATACATACCTATATAGTCATCCATTTTCACAAGTTATATTTACCTACCAGGTAAATAATAATAGAAAATATTTTGTTGGTGAGAAACACAATGTTTCCAGTAGCAGTTGATTACCAGGGGAGATAATCATGTTCTCTGATCACAGGTAGTCAAACATTACTGAAATTATTCAAAGTAATAAAAACCCAGGTGCCTAAAGGTTGCTTTGTGACAGATATAAATGTTTTACCCATTTTGTCTTAATATTATGTGGTCGTTGACTCTGGGCTATCATTTTCTACTGAAACAAGAAAGCGCACAGCTCCACACCCTCAAGCTTGTACGGATTCTGGCTGAGCAGGGGCGCACGTCCTTACTCTCTCCTCTTCATGAGGCTCCTTGTAAACAACATCACCAGCAACCATACAGGCATCTCCTACAAGTGACAATCACAGCATCACTCCAGAATTCCCCAGGCCTTCTCTCCTTCACTCTAACCCAAGGTGATCAGAGGGTGGAAAGTTAGGTAAGTCTGGCAGAATCCAATAAAATATGATAGAATGCACTAGCACAAATGCATAAAACATACAAGGTTAGAGCTATCATGATGTTCTAAATTCTAATCCTCTGTCAAGTCCAACACTAGTATTCAACCTATAGTTTATCCCAAGGAAGTTATAAAATAATTTTGTCCTGTGGCCCTTAATAATGAACTAAAAGCATTTCCCAGTAATTAAATCTCAGCGTGCGATGCATGATTCTGATGGCCTCAAGATGATTTCAAGCACTACAAATACTTTGGAAAAAAGTTTGTTCCTTCTTTCTCTCTAATTCGGATTATTTTAAGAAAAAAATTACATGTATATTCCATGTTATTTATTTATTTTATTTTTGGTACCGGGGATCAAACTTGGGACCTTGTGCTTGCCAGGCAGGCACTTATGCCACTGAGCTATATATCCTCTCCGTGTAATTTAAACAATTGTTTCACCTTACTAACAGAGAAGCTGTAACTAACTGCCTTATCTGACAGCTATATACATTTTAAAATTTGCATCATTATTTCACTTGTCAGATATACAGAAGCCAACCATGAAATAACTTCTAACCGTAATAACTTGTTAGTCACATAAACATTTTAGCCTAAACTGACCATGCAGCCAATTGTCCAGTCCTTAAGTATCTAAAATGGCTAAGAAACTATGGTACAGTTTGGCAGCGTGAGATACAGGCCAGATTTTAAAGGTGCACAGATAACATGTTAAAATATTTAATGTATTTCATTCAGTAAAGAATTCATTAAAATCAATTTCATCCATTTTCTAAATATAGCCAACTCCAAATGACATACTTCCTCTGCACAGCAGCAGCAGCCTGGACCACTCACTGCCTGCAGACAAAAAATTCCATAGAGACCATATTCAGACCAAAATACTCTAACAATTGTTTTACTAGGATGGCCATTATACTTATTATGAACATGTAGCTGATAAAACAAATCATATAATATGCTTAAATAGGATATAACATTTTATTAGAGCTACATATCCTGCGAGATGTGCATTTCATTCCCATTTTTCATTTCTTTACCCACAGTAAAATTTAAAACGTATTTATTAATATTACTTTTTATTAACTTAATTAAAATTATAATTAATTTGACTGGCATGTACTACTTTACATGTTGATTCTCACCTTTCAAATTATAAGGTCTCTGTGAGCACGATCAAATCTGTATTTATCACTTCCCACTGCTGGAAATATTTACTTGGCACCAGCAACTTGAAAGAGATTTGTTTTGCTTTACAGCCTCAGAGGTTTCAGCCCGGGTGGGCTGCGTCTGGGGCTGAAGCCTCAGTGCGAGGGGCAGGCAGACAGGCTGCTGAATTCATGGCCTGCAGGAAACAGCGAAGGAACACGCTTTGGGAGTGGGGCAGGGACCAAAGGATCGGTCCCTCAGGCCACAGTGCGCAGGCGCTCGGACTCCGCAGGCTGCGCTTTACCCGGCTCCTAGGTATCGCTGGGCTCAACCAGGCGGACGAGATTAGCCTTCGCCCTGCCTCTGTTATTTGCATGATATACCATAATTCTTTCCTTATAGACGGTGATATGTAAGTTACTATTGATTAGTTGAACACACAAACAAAAAGTTAAAATTATAAAGAAAAGCAGAGGTGGCAAAATCGTTTTTATGGGTAGTGTAAACTATAGAAAAGTGTACTGATGTTAGCGCCACCCTAAAGGAACTGGGTGTCCACTTACATCCCACAAATTTTGCTAGATTTCGAAAACTATATTGCTAACAAGGCTAGCAGAAGCACAACTGTCACAGCACTTCCACTAAATTCTATGTTTTGGTAAACATTTATATTTCCTTACTAAACTGTTCAAGCAATAAACCATTTACAAAGGAGGGCAGCTTCTGTAATCCTACATAATTACAAAAATAATAAAAAATTAATATTTTAGGCCTTTATTTGTCAGACTCTTTTATTGAAAATATAAATTTTTATGAACTTGAAAATAATCTGATAAAGATTCTTTTATATGTAAAGAAATTAAAGATTAAATAACTTTTCTTTGATTACATAGCTACTAAGTAGGAGTTCTGAACTCCAGTGCAGATTGTTCTGTATTTTAAGTTCATATATGTGTTGGTTAAGCAAAAAGCCTTCCAAAATTCATGATTTTTCTCAACCTCAGAGTATGACTTTATTTGAAAGCAGGATCTATGCAGATAAAACAAAGTTAAGTTATAATGAAGTCTTATTCAGGATTGGAATGAGAAGGTCTCTTTTTAGAGGAAGAGAAAACAGACAATAACAGACTATAGGAGGATAAGAATATTGGAAGTAAACATCTACTGTATAAGTCAAAAAAATCAAAGTAATTGCCAACACTAGAATCTAAGCGAAAGGCCTTGAGCCGTGTTCATCCAAAGGCTTCAGAGGACGCAGGCTTGCTAGCACCCCGATTTGGGTCTTCCTAGCTTAACCTCTAACCTAATTTTTCATGGCAGGCCTAGGAAACTAAAAATTGTGATAATATTTAAAACATTATTGCCAGAAAACTTTGTTTTAATGTTTTATTTTACTCATATATCTCTCCCAACCCCCCAAAATTTGTTCTACTCTATTTTATATTTGATTATATCACCCTAGAGAGTTTTAGCTTTCTTTTTATATAACACACGGCTTAAATAATTCAAAATACCTCCTACATCAGAAAAACACTCCTGACTTTAAAAACTGGAATTTGAGAACATCATTTTCTTCTTACATAAAAAAGATAAGCTTTGAAAGAGTTAACAAAAATACTGTTTTAAGATCTGCAGAAAAGGTGAAGTTCAAACACCTTGAGAATGGGTGACAATGCTGAAATTTACCCAAGCTGCTGTGTAAATGTTCAAAGGCTTTACCACAGCAAGTCTTGGGATCAGATCCTTCTTCGGGTATAGCTTTAATGAGACAAGTCTGACTTCCAGTGTTCTTAACAGAAAGAAATGTCTTCAGCTCCCTCATCGTGCTCTGTGGTTCATGACAGGGTGCAATCCATCTTTCCATGAGACTATTTCCACTGAAACACTCTTTGATACTTGTATTGGTGGGTAGAAAACAGAAAAGGCTGTGCTAATCTCTGTAAATAATACACAGTGGCTGTGACTTACACAGTTGGTGCTGAATTGGATGGCTTGGCAGGGTTCTATGAAGAGAATAGGTAGAGGCTGTAGAAAAGTCCCAGACTGGATGATAATAATTCTCACATCTTCTATTTCCTGAGTTACTTTTGTAAGTTTTACTCTGCTGTTCTTTGGCACAGCCAATAATTCTTTACTGAGGAGTCAAGAGACGAAGCACAAGTGCTCTGGTGTTATTCATTGTGTTTTTCCTCTCTTGCAGTTTAATGATGACAGCCTGAAAACTTAATGAGCTGTCAGACTACAGGCTTTCTTCAGCCCAGACCCTTCCCTTCAGTCTACTCTTGTACTTTCTAGTTAATTGCATACCAGGAGGTAGTAATATAGCACGACATGGGGTAGGAATGTTGGTGTTCATTGTTTTCTTAACATAAATTAAAGCAACTATTTTTTTAAAGCAACAAGGTATTGAATATTTCTAAATCTCCATGAATTTGTAGTTTTGATCCTATTATTTAATTTGGAATAAGTTTTGGTACCAAAATGCCAGTTGAAAGCTGTACTTCATTAAGTTTGAGAATCAAAAAGTGGTTAGACACAACGTACTGAAATTCAACATCTCCAATTCTCGTATCAGAGAGCACAATGTAATGGTGTGAGCATGAAAAAATATGAAAGGCACAGAGAGGAGAAGGAGAAGGTAAACCATAGCCAGCTGGAGGGCAAAGCTCAATCTGATGAAGTGTGGTTAGCCAAACCACATAAAGCGCACTTAAAATGTAACAATCAAAAACAGTTAAACATTTGGCACGGACTTCACAAAGCCAGGTAGACAGATGGTGGGTAAGCATACGAAAAGGTGCTCATACAAGAAATGTCTCATCAGGGAGCTGCACTTTAAAAACAGGTGGCCCCATGCAAGTACTTAAAGGGCTAAAGCCACAGCACGGTTGCTTTCAAAAGGAGCCCTTTGGGGATAGAAAATGGAAGGTCTCTTGGGAAGACAGTTTTGCAATTTCTTAGATAACTAAACTCATTTTTACTATAAATTCAGTCAGTCACGCTCTTTGGTGTCTTTCCCAACGAGCTGAAGAATAATGTTCATACAAAACCTTCTGCAGACTTCACCCAGTTTTACATACAAGGGCCATGACACAGCAACAGCTGGGATGTCCTTCAAGAAGTGACTGCAAGAATGGTTCACATCCAGAAAGTGGGACTTGGATCAGTGACAGCAAGCAAAGAACAGTCAAGCCTTATGCGAACTTGCCAGGTCAATCTGGCTGAAATGACTGTCTCCAATAGAACACTTTGGAAAAGACACAAATATTAACACAGTTGGAAGATCAGCACCTGCCAGCAGCAGAGGGGAGTTGAGACAAAGAGCTCGGGCACGGAGAATTCTCAGAGGAGTGTGCCTACTGAGTTTGGTGCTATGAGGATGAATGTAAGTCTCTATACTTTTGCTAAAACTCTCAGAACATACAAAGCAATAGTGAATCCTAATGTCAATTATAGATTTTGAGTAATGATAATGATTACTGTAGTTTCACAGATTGCAAGAAAAGAACAATTCTTACTTGGAGATGTTCAAGGTAAGAGACTCAGAGTGAACAAGAAACATCTGGGAATGCTCCTGCACACAGTTTTGCAGTGACCGTAACCTGCTCCTAAAGTCTACCTAAACAGTCACACAAACAAAATATCCCCATGGCAGAACGAATGCCCTTGGAGAAGGCAGTTGTTTCTCTGTAAGAAAATAAGTTATAAACTATGTAGGGATAGGATTTGAGAGTTGCAGCTTGAGAAAAGGAAAACAGGAAGTCAAAGATGTTCGAAATGGCGTGACATTAAAAGTTAAAATTAGGACAAAACCAAGAGAGAAAAGGCTAAAGAAGAGTCCAGGAGACATGGACTGGAGCAACTGACCTAAGGGGCAGACTGGTCAATGCACCCTTAGGAATAAAACCACACTGCTACTGTGAAACTATTGGATTCCAAAGCATTAGAGGTCTTCTTTCTTGCCATCAACTGCCACACCCTGGGATAATATTAAAATACTCCTCCAAGGGCCACAGACTACGATCATAGACTCATGGATGAATTAGAACAGCAAATAGCTGTGACGGCCTAATTATTTCACACTGCATGAGTCATTTGTCTCCTGCTTTGTTTTCAAGCCAAAATTGGGTTGAAATTCCCATCTGTGTGCATCTGGCCAGCCACGCTGCCTTGTGGTAGCACGCACTCATGAGCAAGCCGCAATCACAGAGGCCAAGATGCTGAGCACAGGGAGAGAGACAGCGATCCTCGATTTCTGTCCCATGCCCCCATGCGAGGCACTGCATCCTTTTCCATCTCAAAGCTCTTTTATATATGCGTGGGAAAGGGTTGTAAGAGAAATAGTGCTCAAAATACATGAACCTTGTTATAGAAGTGCATACCCTGTTTGTGACAAACTTTGTTCCATATCTTTAACAAACAGGACTTACTTTTGAAGTTCTTGGGGCTCATGGGTTTTTAGGAGTAAACTTAATGTTTATACTGGCCGGGCCAGATGACTACACACTCTCCTCCCTCATTTAGTTAGTGATCACCCACCTGTGCGTTACTCTGTGTTCCTCGTGTCCCAAACTTCAGTGTTCCTACAACCGACTTCATGTAGGAACCTTAATAATTACTAAGTAGAGTAGTTTTTTTCCTCTTTGTGGGATGATTCTTTTCTAAAAATGTAAAGCAGTAATTCTTTACCTTGGCACAAAACCTGGTTTTTGTCAGAATAGTTATTATTCAAAAGTTCAATAAAGTCCTTTATTTATGCAGGAGATTATAAAGATCAAAGCCCAACCATCCTTAACCATTCTAAACTGTAAGTAACAAGATGAATAAAAAAATTGAATATATTTAACATTTCACATCAGAAATTTTTTTTAAAAATTCATCATTTATGCTATTTGTTAATTATTAAGTTTAATTTTCAAAAATGTACCTACATTCTAGGAAAGTGATATTAAGTATTTTTAAAACTTATTCTTTGTTAATAATTTCTTGGCTGATCTATTTGCTCAGCTATTTATTCATGTCATTAGACTAGCTTGCTAATCATATTGAACTTGTGATTTTAATTTCTTTCAATGAAAACAAGAAAAAACTTTAGTTTGCTTAGGTCAATTATGAGTAGATGCACAGAAAAATGGATGATGTAATTCCTGTGAACCAGCCTTACACAACTTTCTGAAAGTCTTAAGTGCTTCCCCATTAAAGATTTTCATTAGGATTACCTTTAAAAATAAGATAAATCTTAATGTTTATTTATTTATTTATTTATTGGTATGCTAGGGAAGGGTCTACAGGGTGTTCAGGGTCTCACTGCTAGATCGGACTCGTAGTGATCCGCCTGTTGACAGCTTCCCAAGAGCTGGGATTACAGACACAGGTCACCATGATCCATCTCAGTTGCCATCTCAGCACATCCCAGGGGCGGGGCCGGCATGGGAGGCCCAGGGATTGAACTCCCAGCCCTTCCAACTGCCTAAGCAGGTGCTTTAACCCACTGAGTTATTCGGCAGTTCCCCTTAATGTATTCTTGAGGGGGGAATATTTATATGGTGTCTAAATCTCTGCTGCCATGACACAATTTCTGAAATTGATCAATTTCTCATAGTTTTGGAGGCTAGAAGTTCAAGATTAAGTTTTCAGCAGTCTCTGTGCCTGGTGAGACCTGATTCCCGGCTTCCAAGATGACACACCAAGGAAGGCTGCATCCTCCCAAGAGCCCAGGGGCGGCATCCTGATGTGGTGACAGGGCAGTGGCACAGAAGCTGTGAATTCTTCATGATGTCTTTTGTAAAGATCTTGACTTGCTGTTGAAGAAAGAGCTGTCATTTCCTTCTACCTCATTCTGTTATTACTGCGTAAAACAGTTACATTGGGAGCCAAGGCTGAGCAGGCAGTGCGAGGGGTACACAAACAAACATTCAAACAGTAGCATAAGGCAGTTGAGCTTCACTTGTTAGAAAAGTAAGAGAAATACATATACCAGCAATTTAGCACCACCTATGTTATTAAAAGGGGCATAACATGGTTACAAGGTGATAATTTGACTATCATCAATAGTGTGTGATGACACAGGGACTTCAAACAGTACTAAAGACTTTAATATTTAATGGATTGATGTGTAAGTTCTCCTTTGACAAAAACAGACATTATTGAACAGCACAGGAAGTTATCCTTTTATATTTGATGCAAGTCTCCATTTCAATTTAAATGCACATTTCACTATTATAGACTAAAACTAAATTAATAAGGAATGTTATCATCTTCCATGCAAGAAACAACTATCTCACATTTTAACATTTCAAAAGGTGCAGTTAATAACTTAGGTGGTTAATTAATTGAAAAGTCACAATGACCTCTGTACAGACCAGCTCTACAGTAAACTTTCATAGCCCAAATGGCTTAAATTTGCTTCCTAACTGCATTTCTAGCAGAAGCAAGGCTTCAGGCTAAAGACTGCTCACAAAAGATTCTAATGAGATGAAAAAGTATGAATATAAATTGCACCTTATCTCGGATGCTTTGCGAGGGAATTTTGTCAGGGATTATGTTTAGAAATATACTGTTCCTGGGATGAGCATAAATGCTTGCACTTAATTCCACTTATTGCAACTCACTTCTATTGCTTCTGTGTCTTAAGGAGAGCTCTACAGTACCTTTAGTTAGATTTTCTGCAATAAGTAGGCTTTCTTTCTGGGAAAACATGATTTAATATATTATCATTTTTTTCTCCACTCATAAAAGAGGTATGACTTGTTCATAGCTTCCAGATAGAACAGCTTCAAATTTCTCAAACTTCAAATGCATGATTCCTGAAGCTAATAAAAATTTGTGCATGGTGCTATCCTTTGATAGTTATGATATTACTACAATGGATGCTTATAGTTTTGTGCTCTACAACACAATATGGTATTGGAGATGTAAGTTTATAATCACTAAAAATTTCTCCCCCAAGGTCAAAGGAACATTTACTTAGAATTAGTCTGGATGTTAAATCTTACCTTAAAAGTTTCAACTATTTTGTAGTGTGGAGCCTTGAGGTATTATTATGGGGAGGAAAAATATGTACAAACATATTGATTCAATGTAGATTTACAGATAATATGCTATTAAATTATTTTTTCAAAAATTAAAAGAAATTTGTATTTGTTCAGGCACCAGCGAAGTTGCTATCATTAGAGACGTTAGAATCAAAGTTTATTTCTCTCTTATAATGATTCAGAAGGAGGCAGGCTTTCTGAAACTGAGGTGCTGTGGTCTCCTTAGCTTTTTCCAGTCATTTATATAAACACGGCAGGCAGTGTAATTCAGCGATGGCGAACCTTGGGCACACCTGCCTTGAGGCTGCGTGTGCAACTGAAAGCTCTAAGAGCGTTGCCAGCGCTGCTCTAGCTTGCGCATCTCCCAGCAGGTTGGAAGGACAAAGGAAGCAGGGAAGTCACTGGCCTATAGTTTCCAGGGCAAAACTAGTAAGAGTTTTCATTTGCTGTCTGCCAAAGATTAGTTCAATGGCCACACTTAGCTCTGAAAGAGTGGATGTTTTAGCAACTTCTAAACTGGCCACAAATTATCTCCATAGGGAATTGCTGTGCCTTGTGTCTAGATGTCACCCCAAAGCCTCATGACGTCATAGAGGGAGCTTTCTCAGAGGTGGCTGCATCCACAATGTGAGACACTAGAATCGACTCATGGTGCATTGTTAGGATCGAGGGCACTATGATTAAGAGTGTGAGTGCTACCTGCCCTAAGTAGCTGGGATAAGATAGAGGGACAGAAAGAGCTTTGCCTGCCCCTTGGTGCTTTGCTTTCTTCCCACCATGAACTGTTTCTCCTCTATGATGCCTGATTGCTGTGCCACCCTGCCTTGGAGCCAGCTGATTATGGACTAAAACTTCTGAACTATGAGCTAGACAAACCTGTCTTCCTTTAACTTGGGGTGGGTTTTTGGTTTTTTTTGTCTCAGCAATGAGAAAAGTAACTAAGATAGAACTCACAATAAAATATAACTAAAATGAACTTGCACAATCAATTGCACCAGCCCTGCCCCCAGGTATTCTGAGCCGGCTACTGAAACCGGGCCTGGTGGTGCATGCCTGTCATCCCAGCACTGGGAAGGCTGAAAGCAGGAGGGTCACTATGAGTCCAAGCTTCATAATGAGACCCTGTATCAAATACATAAAATATAAAAATAAAAATGAACTTGTTTTTAAAAAGAAATATGATGTTAAATAAAAAGTAGCTCTTAAACAAATTCTGCTGGATTCACAGAAGCAGTGTGCGCTCCAGCCTTGTACGTTCTTTCTTGTTGTTTACAGGAATTTTTAAGAATCAGTCTCCACCCAGAAATACCCCAGGAAGGAAACAAGAATTTTTTTTCTCAAATGGTAAAGTTGGGTGACTGGGGTGTAGGGTTCTCTTCTTCAGCATGTGAATACCAGCTAGAATTCATTGAGTTTATATAGTGTGCTGTACATCATTCTAAGCCACCGTCCAGGTAGTGACTTACCGAACTTTCACATGCGCTCTTCAAATGTGGAAATGAGAATTTGAAAAATGAGACATAGAAGACATCATTTTCATTTTAAAAGATATTTTTCCCTTCCCCTCCTCCTTGCACTCCTATCTATACCGTATTAAAATGTTAGGTAGAGTACCATGACACAGCTCTAGCCTAGCCAACATAGACATGGACTCTGGGACTGATATCTAAATCACTATAAAACAGCAGCCCAAATGGGTGTGGTTGTGGATCCAGACACCGAAGTAGACTCACGTGGAGCCCTAGGATGTCACACTGCCTCCTTGTCTGTTAGTTCATTTTCCTCCTCTAAATAGGGGGTCATCTAAGGTCAGGGAAGGGCTCATTAGCTCTTTGTATAAGAATTCAATATGCACAAATCTTTTGAAGTGCCCACCAAATTTGTGGCAGACTATGGTAATGTGGGTGACTGAAAGCCATGAAAGTTTTGCTGCTAGCTTTCCTGTTGTTGCCTGGTAGTCTATATTACCAGTATAATAGTAGAGAATCCTCTGCCTTCTCATTAATATGCATGACCACTGACAGCAGAGCCAGAGGTGAGTTATACATTTCATGTATATCTACATGTCATAGTAATCCTGTTTCTCTGGAGAATCCTGACTGAAACAAAATGAATAAGTGATTGAAATTTTTCTGATAAATTCACAGTACTTGATGGTTTCTCTAATGATTTCTAGCAAGTGTTTAAAGAAGAATTGGTATCAGTCTACTTCAAAGTCTTCCAAGAAATTAAAGAGTAGGAAGTACCTACACACTCATATTCCCATTCCAATACTACCCTCATAGTAAAACCAGGGAAAGTCAATGCAAGAGAAGAAAGTATGGGCTGTTTTGTCTCTCATGAGAGTGGTTACAGGGGCCAGGAGTTCGATCCCCAGGCCCGCCGTGCAGGCCCCGCCCCCGGGGTGCACTGAGACCACAATTGAAACTGGGCGTGGTGTCGCACGCCTGTATTCCCAGCTCTTGGGAGGCTGTAAACAGGAGGCTCACTATGAGTCCAATCTAGTAGTGAGACCCTGTATACCCTCTACACCCTGTCCTAAAATACAAAATAAATAAATGAATAAAAATTAAAAAAACAAAAATCCTAAAATACAATAGAAATAAATTCAGCATACAACAAAAGGATACATGCAAAATGGATCATCTCTTGAGATACAAGCATAATCCAACATATTCACCCCAGTGTAACACACCACATTAAAAAAGGATAAAAGCCATTATTATATCAAATAATATTGACAAAGTATTTGACATAATTCAACATTCTTTCCAGACAAACACTGTAACAAATTAGAAATAGGCAAAATAAACCTCAGATCCTGAAGGCCATACATGACAAGCCTCTGGGTATCATTCTTACTCAATGCTGAAAAGCCAAAAGTAGCACACAACATAAACAAACAAAAATCAGTAGTGTTTCTGTAACGTCTGTACAAAAAACTCAACAGCACTGAACTATCAAAAAGCTTGAGCAACCAAAGACATTGAAGGTAGCATCAAAATAAAACAGAATAAACTTAAGCAAAGTAGTGAAACATCTGTTCACTGAGGACTCTAAGACCCTGATGGAAGCAACTGAAAAGCATAAAGATAAATGAAAAGATACCACATGTCATCAATTGGAAGAATTAAACTTGTGAGAATGCCTATGCTGTTCAAAGCTGTCCACGGATCTAATGCAATCCGTAGCAAAATTCCAATTACATTTTGCACAGAAGAAACAAGCAAACAAGCAAACAAAGGAAACCACCTATCCTTCATACAGAGCACAGAAGCTCTTCAGCCACCAAATCATTCACCAAAAGGAACAAAACAAGAGGTACGTACAAACCTGATTTCAAAATACATCGCATAGACCAATGGTACCGAAAGCAGAAATAAATTTACTCAATCATATTCACTTGGACTGTGAGAAATTTACAAAGAGCACAGAGAGTGGGAAAAGAGTAAATTGGGATAAACAGTGTTGGGAAAATTGGATCCCCATTCAGAAGAATGAAATTAGATCAGTACCTCACACCATATCCAAAAATGAACTCAGAATGAGCGGGAGAGTTGGAGTTAAGAGCAGAAATTAAAATTACTAGCAGAAAGCACATAAAAAAGGTGAGGGATTTTTAGGGCTGGCCAGATAGCTCAGTGGATTCAAACACCTGCTTAGGCAGACACAGGGGCCGGGGGTTCTATCCTCTGGCCTGCTGTGCCAGCCCCACCCCCGAGTGCACTGAGATGGCGAATGAGGCTGGGCATGGTCGTGCATGCCTGTAATCCCACTCTTTGGTAGGCTGAACACAGGAGGATCACTGAGTCTGAGTTGTGTAGTGAGACCCTGTAGACGCTGCACTAAGTACATTAAACAAATAAGTAAATAAATAAAAAATAAATTTAAAAAACAAGTAAAAGATTCTAGACTTTGGTGTGGGCAAATAATTTTATATGATTTCCCCCAAACACAAGCAACAAATAAATTTATGTATTTTAAATTAAAATGTCAGCATTCCCAAGTATCATCGACCTCATAGCAGTCATATTAGGTTTGCCAATCCATGAGTAACAGTTGCTCAATTAAAAGAGCCAGCCCTGAGACGCTCGCCTCATCTGTCTTGTCGCCTTTCTGACAGTACCTCCCTCACCACCTTTCGCGCTCCACCCGAAGCAGAGTGCTGCTTCTCTGCTACCTATACCAGTCCTTTTCTTTGCCACACTTGATCATATTAGACCTTAATTGCTTATAAGCGTTTGCAGTGTCCATGTCTTTTTCAATGTCCTTTCTTATAACATGGAAGTAAATATCCTCAGTGAACGTGTATTAATTCACATAGCACCTTCAAGACACAAAGGGAGACAGCGCAATTGTTACAAGTACGGATGACGAGTACCTGAAGCTTGCAGGCTTGCTGCACGCTGGTGCCGCAGCTGAGACAAAAGCGCGAGCCATCACACTGCTAAAACCTAATCCCAGGGAGTCTGCTTCTGTACAGGGAGGTACTCTCTGCAGACAGAAGCTGACAGAACATGGAAACTATTTCAGAAGGCGGCCATTCAGGTGAGAGCCGCAAAAGCTGCTCGGATGAGCACGGACTTGTGTTTGCTGCTCTTCGCTAGAGTTCTCAAAGGAAGCCAATAATCCTATATGTTCCCATAAGAAAATTTGTAAGAAAAAGTATATAAAGGTTTTGTAAACAAAGTTAAAATAAATTTAAGATGGTAATCTGTGCTGATATTGCTGAGAAGGGTATAGAAGTTTGGAGTCACTCAACACTGACCCGAGTGAGGTTTTGTTTTTGTCCTCCCTCAACCACTTAGAAGGCTCACCTTGTGGCCCTCAGTGCTGCTCACCGTTTTTCTAATTAAGGCATTTATAAGGCTGAATGGGGAAATGACCGCAGTCCGTGCCCAACAGGGAGCCGTTTCCACACCACGGACATCCGTTTCGCATCTGCCAATACAAACACTTAGCGAGGAAATGTGCTGAAATGGCGAGTGGGCCTACGCGCATCTCCCCACCTTCCGTGTCCTGGATCAATGACGGCAATCAGTCAATGGCTCGCAAGGATTGATCTTTGTAATTGCGAAATTGAACAGTAAGGGAAATGAAAGTATGCAAGGCTGAAAATAAGGTCGCCCTTGAAGTTTTGGAATTTAAGACTTAAGCACAGCAAACCACAGGCAGTTAGTTCAGGTATTTTTGCTTTCCCAGCACTTTGTTTGAAGAATCTTAGCTTTTCTGAGTGTAGAGTTAGCATCTCTATAGTACAATTATTGCACTTAATGCATCAATCAACATATTGGTACTGCGTCTCTTCAGAATGGACGCTATTCTCTTAGTTTCATCGTCAGTTTTTAACTTTTTATAGTAAACTTGGGTCTCCTTTGTGAAGAAGAAGCCAGTTGGTGGTATGGTTTATGCTTAGTTTTCCCCCAAAGCCTCGTGCAGGCTTTGGAGCAGGCTTCCAGAGTCTATGATCAGTCCACGACTCAGCGCTGGGAAGGTGGGGGTGAGTGCTGCACCAGTCCGCGGTGGGGTTTCCGCATACCACCCCAGGAACGAGAGAGACCAGTTAGCCAAAGCTGCCACGGCCCACCCCTTGCTCTTCACTGTTTTCTGCCACCGTGAGCTGCTGCCCTCTGTCACATGTGCTGCACTGCCTTGGAGCCAGCTGGGTATGGACTGGAACCTCCATAAACTGTGAGCTAAATAAGCCTTTCCTGCCTTCATTTCGTGTGCTGGGTATTTTGTCCCGGCATGGAGAGAAAAGTGGCCAAGTCAGCTGGACATCAGTGGAACGGATAACAACTGATCGAGTTGGTTTCATGCGTAAGTGAAGTGAACCTGAATATGCCGGCTTCTTACCACCTTCCGGCAATCTTCCCCAGGCGAGAGTCCCTAGGTAAGCACCCCTGATGCCGCCTTTATTGGACTGCATGTCACCATTCAGACATGCACGTTTCTCCTAACACCGCTAACCAACATGCAGATTTTTCACTTGAAGTGGTTAAAACTTTAAGAATACAAGTTCAGTCTGACAAAGATGCAAATGTCAGGATATAAAACAGTTCTCATTTTTAGTTTAAGTTGTGTTCAGCATTTACTCTGTGTGTTTAGGATTTTTGTGTAATAACATGAGAAGAATTAAAATACACAAAAAATAAACTGAGGAGCAGACATAATATTTAACAAGGACCATTTAAGAACTCAAGGTGCTAAATAACTTCTCCCTATGATCTGAGATTTATTTATAACTTAAATTTTAATTTTATAAACAATCTTCAAATAAGTTTTCCTTTTTATAGCTGCTCAGTAGCCAGCTGTGTTAAATATTTTCACAAATGATATTCCCAAGCAAAAATTCATCTGTCTCACTTGCTAAGGGCTATTTCTGGACTGCTCAGTGTGTATGGTATCTTACGAACAAAACCTTCCACTGCAGAGTTCATATGCATCAGACCATATTCATTTATGGGCTGGGGAAATAGCTCAGCGGCACAAGCAACCTGCCTGGCAAGTACAAAGTCCTGAGTTCAATCCCAAGTAGTGCATGACATACTGGCCTGAAATTGGGTATATTAGCACACCCTTGTAGTCCCAGCACTGGGGAGGCTGAAATAGGAGGGTTACCATGAGTCCAAACTGTGTATATGACTTGATTTATTCTCCACCTAATTCTGCTTTTATAGGTAAGGAAAGACACTTAGAAAGTTAGACAACTTGCCAACTTATGTGCAGCCTTTGTGGGACAGAGTTAGTTAGATGTGTCCAGGTCAATGTCTGGGCATACTGACCTATGAGCATATGACCTGTCAGGGCATCAGACCTGTGCTAACGAACTAAGAATGCAGGGAGCACAAGGACAGCTTCAGCCTGGGGAGCCTCACATCTCACAGAGGACCCCGCCTGCTGCCATTCTGACATCAGCTGTGTGGCTAGCCCCAGCAATACGCAATGCGTCTTGACTGATAGGGAGTCATGCGTTACGGAAGGGGAAGGGTAAGAAAAATGCATTGGCACACTCATTAATAGTACAGTGAAGAAAGACAAAGGGAAAGATAAATCACCCGGAGAGAACAGGGTGGAACCTACCGTAACAGGAGTTTGTAAATCCGCCAGGACACTTTGAAGTGCTATGCCTGATCATGTATGCACATGGAAGACACATACATCTTCCTCCTACACATTTTTGCTTGATCTTTATGAGAAACTTGTGCAGTAGATTTATTGTAGAATCACAAATGGCATATATAACATACATATAATGAGAACTATCATTTATTATTTGTCTTCCTAGTTAAAATGTGAGTTCATTTTAGGGACCATAAAAGGGCAGAAAAACTTTCACTCAACCCTGTTCATTATCCTTTTCCTTCTACCCCTACAACCTTTTGATGAAGGAAAAGTAGTGTTTTAGATCTCATATTTACAAGTCTAATGAAGAACACAAAACAAAGCAACACATATCTCTTTCTTTCTATTCTTTGAAATATATTTTTGCCTTATGATTGGATTATTCTTTGTTCAGTCCATTTAAAGAGAACCAAATTATATTAACATCAAAAATTATTTCAATATTTGTGGATTGAGGATTTATTTATCACAAAATATAGGTAAATTAGTAAGGAAAACAGTAGTTGTCCACTGTCTCACATGTAAAAGTCAGTAAGTTTTAAAACTACATACACCAAGGTCAGGATCACTTAAATTACCAAGTTACTTGAATTGAAGTTGCTTTATCAAAGTCCTTACCTAGACTTAATGCTTCATTTCAGTTTTCTCTATGCATATGTTCAGTGCCTTATGTGTACCATATCCTAAAACAGAACTTTTTTTTTCTCTTAAACATAAGCAAAAAGGCAGACTACACAGTGAGATGCTGACCTCAGGACACCCACGCCAGGTTCCATTTTGGCCCTCCGGGGCACTGTGCATAACCGGCCGGGAAGCCTCAGGTTCCCTCAGCTGGCCAAGCCTACTGTTTTTCATAATATGATGCGCGCCTATGTCAAACAGAACCCTAGAGTATGTTTTACTTATTTATTCATCTGAAATGAATGAACATTTTAATATTTATCTCTTCCAAGCTGCTTTGATTCTTAAGATGGTGTATGGTGTAAACTCAAAATTGAGGCATAAAGTTCCTCCAAAGTGACAATCTTTTTTGAAGTTTAATTTTGTATTGCCCCAATTTTCCCTTCCTCGGGCATGTGCTTTTCTATAATTAAAATGAGGCTGTTCATGCATATGTTTTTTATATATAAGTTTTGCATATAAATTATATCTGTAGACTTTAAATACGTACATATTTGTATGTTAAACTTGAGTTGCTTGTTGTCGTTTTCTCTGCTTATTGATAAAGGCCATCTTGACCAAGGTATTGCTGGTAACTTCCAAGAGGAGTAGGTTTTAAGCTTTAGGGTTGTGTAATCTTCTAAAATTATATTTTCATGAATGAACTTTTAAAGCCCAAAGGGGATTAACAATTATGCAAGTAGGTAAGACTTATGAGGAAAAAAAAATGTGTGAATAATAGCTAAAGACAGTCAAGCCTGCATGAAAACTAACACAGAGATTGTAATAGTACATTAGCTTGTAACAGGCTCCAGGAAACTAAACATCTTCTAGCATCTTTTTTGTCACACCCTGCATGTAAATCTCTCTGTTCCTTACACACACACACACACACACACACACACACACACACACACAATATTTATTGTTTATTTCTGTATGTGTGTCAGATATAGCTTGGAGAGGATTTCAATATTTTGAGGACAGCAATAGAGGAAGCCCACTTTGGATACATGTCTGAAGGCAACATGTGTATCAGTACTTGACTTCCTTCTGGTACCTAAAACCTCTACTGCTCGTAACACAAAGTCCTAATTCCTCTACCTGGATTTCAGGTCCCAAGTCCCTTGGCATTTGAGTGACCCTCCACCTCCATCTCTTACGACTCCATCTTGGCTAGCCATCCTTTCCACAGGGTGGTCTGCCCATAACTTACCCACACTGCTGTCTCTGAGCACAACATTGTTCTCATAGACGGCTCTTCGGGGTTACTTTTTCCTGCAGGGAAATCTTTCCATTCATGTTTTCATCTCTTGTCTAATTTAATTCATCTTGAGATGAATTGGAAGTCTTCTTGTCTGGAAGTCCTTTTGGGTCACATGTATCAGTGTCCTAAGACTGTTAGAACCAATGTTATGTACTGGTCAGCCTACCCAACAGATATGATGGCCTTTCATTGTGAGCTAACATGCTTGGGACCAGGGCATTGGCAGGTTTGACTTCTGCTGAGACAGCTATCCTTTGTCTGCACATGACTGCTTTCTCACTGCGTTTTCCCTGGTCTTGACAGCATTCACCAACCAGGTTCCTCTCCCTCTCCTATAAAGACACAAGTCAGAGTGACCACGGCTTCCCGTCTAAATACAGAAACTTTCGGAGGCACTGGGGCTGAAGACCTCAAAATGCAAAATTTGGAAAAGAACAACACAGTTCAGAGCATAACACTAAACATCCATCCATCAATCCAAATTTAATAAACCTCAAACTCTGTCCCAATCTGTCCCATAAAGATTTTGATTCCTTCTTTCCTTCTTGAAAGCATGTTTTAGGCTCCCTAAGTATTTCAAAGTTTTTAGATTCACTTCTTAGTGTATTGAGCCGGGTGTGCATCACTATGCCAGAGATTCCAACATGGCAACAATGACGGATTATCAAAACATGAGCCATGCTGAGATGTCCTTTATTTTAAAATGTAAGAAAGTATATCTTGTATTTTATAAAACATATATTTGCTGTTCTTTCAAGGCCCAGTTAAGTGACTACACTAGAGACTTAGAAAGCTGAATGTAGATGGAAAATATTCTCATGATATTTTTAGCAAGTGGGAAATTTGGAATTATATCATTTTAAAATAGAATAAATCATGTGTCATGGAAAATATATATTCAACTTAAAGTTTTTAAGGAATGGCCTAAAGTTCAGAACCCAGGTATACAAAATTATTTTCAAATACTAACTCTATGCTTCAGAGCTAGTAAATGACAACATAGAGACCAAAAAGAAAGCCTTTGATTTATCCTATATATTTCTCAAGTTTTTTAAACTATCTCAAATGTATAGATCATGGTCTAACTTCTTAATTCACTGGGCATAAATAATGTTATATGGCTCGTAGATATGTGTATCTTCATCAACACTAATCAAGCATCTGTACTCTACATTGGATTTTAATTATCCTTTCGCTGGAAGGTAAGTGAAGGAGATCCAGGAGACGAGGAAGCTGGCTTTCCAGTGATCTGTCTGAAAAGGTAGTGGAGGAGTTCACAGTCAGGGTGGAGTGGGCAAGGGCCTTTGGACTGCCCTGAGCAGGCATCTTGTGTAAGTGTGTTTCACAGCAATTTTCTTTTCTAAAAACAAAAGTGTGGCAGTGCAAAATATGAAGATTCTTCTGAAAGAGTAGTGCTAGCCACAGTGTGACACTTAATGCATTCTCCATTAAGTATATTATTATACTTAATTAGTATAGTATTAACATCTTAATTTCATAGTTTTAGAGATTTCTTGCATACTTTGACCTAAGAAATTACTGCTGACTTGTTTATTATACATGGTGCTGAAAAGAATTATATCATCTGTTACATATCTCAATAGAATTGTTCTTAGATTTTTTTAATGATCTGTACAGTGCATTATCTATCCATCTATCTATCTATCTATCTATCTATCTATCTATCTATCTATCTATATGATGATACATAAAAATAGATACATCAGTCTATGTAATAAGGAAAATAAAACACTTAGTAGAAACCTCTGACATAGTTTCCTTCTACTGTTTTCACACTTTAAGAACTAAGCATTTATATGCACGGCTAAATGGCACCGTTTCTTCAACTTGAAGCCAATAACACAACCTTCTCTGCCAAATATTTGGTGAAAGAGAACTGTATCTATGTGAACTGATTGAGCACATTTAATATAGCCCGTGGAACAGTTGTTTAAAAAAGTACTGTCCGGACCTACTTTTGAGGGCCTGGCCAGAGGCCAGTCAGCTTCTCCTCAAAGCAGTTGATTAAGTTCACACCCTGGTCCTTTCTCTTATCAGACTTTTACACTGGGGACCCCATGCACCAACCCGATTGCCCCAGGTATAAGCACAGGGTAACAGGAACAGCTCCTGGGCTCTGAGCCTGCTGGAGTTATTCAAATTAGCCACATCACAGGCAGTGTGAAAAGCCCAGCTGGGCCCATCATCTTCCAGGCAGAAGCGGCCCGTGCCCCTGCAGCTCTCTGCGGCACGGTCCTTAGGGCCACCCGCTGCGCTGCCCAGCAGAGCTCTGTATGCATCTCTGCAAGTGTCAGTGATGGAGTTGTTTTTTTTTCTTTCTTATTCTTCTTCTTGCTCTCAGAAGAAAGTTTCTAATTTTATAAAATGAGCCAATTTAGTGTTTTTTTAGTGTAAAAATATTATGAGAGAGAAAAAGAAAGAAAAAATAGCCACTCAACTCAAAGAAGCATGAGGGAAAGGCGGCGGCTCAGGACCTGGGGAAGAGAGGACAGGTGATGCTGCCTGAGGCCCTGAGGCATACAGATTCTCAGTTCTGCAGGAAACAGGGTGGTGGGCATTGTGGAGAGAGAAGGGGCTCTGGGGGACAGAGGGACCCAGGAGACAGGCAGAGGGAGTAGATTAGGATGCGCTGTGTAACGTGCCACTTCCCCGTGAGGAAATGTGTGTATTATGTATCATGAAAATACTAATTAAACAGAATTTGTTATAATAGCAAACACCTGGATATACTGTGCTCAGCAATTTGACTATAGTTAATAATAGTATACTGCATACCCGAAGTTGTTTGCATAGAAACTCAATTTATCTTTCACCGCTACTTAGCAGGCTTCGAATCGACATGCAATGCAGTCCTTTGGACCACGTGGAAGAAGTGCCAGGATTGGCGAGTCAGAGGTGTGAGGTACATGGTGCCACAGGACGCTTGACAAAGTGCAAAATGTCCTTGAAATGGAAGACAACAAAATTCACGCCAGTACAGCCTGGAAATAGGAAACCGCACTTTCCAGGAACACTTTCTGCTTATGGAATTGAAAAAAATTCAAGAATGAATCCACTTTGTCATACTACCCAAAGACATTTTTTTTAATGTGCCCTATTTGCCTCATCAGACACAGAAGTTTTAAACTGGTGAAACATGTTTGTAATTGACAGCTTCCATCAGAGTGTCCCAGCACACAACAGCAGCACAACACCTGCGATTTTTTTTTTCCACAATTTTATTGAGAAACAAATAGCAATGAGACAGTTTCAAGTCAAATTGGTAGGGCAGTTCCAATAATTAACACATTGCATACTCTCTTCCTAGGGGTTATTTGCTGTACAAGATGCAGACATGATATCCTATTTACAAA
>NW_004524588.1:23421858-23423510 GCF_000260255.1 Octodon degus
ACAAATTGTGCTGCTATAAACATAGGCACACATATATCACTATGATATGATGTTTTCAGATCCTCTGGGAAAATTCCCAGTAGAGGAATAGTTGGGTTAAAAGGGATTTCTAGTCCAAGTTTTCTGAGGAGTGCACCTGGGATTTTATAGATAGTTAAGAAACGGGACACTGCTGAGGTCATAAATGATATGTAGGTCACGAAAGTGTCCGATTTCTAATCCAATATTTTAAAGGTGTTCCCAATAAAAATATTTAAAGATTTAATCTTTAAAAGTGTAATTCACATAACCTGGGAACAAAGACATTTGTTTTACTAAATAAAGAACAATGCATGGATTATAGAGGGTGAAGTACTACATCTTCATAGTACACACTACACAGACTGTTCCACATTCTCCTGAAATGGCCCTATGAAAATCTTGCATTTGCACCTTAAAATTTGTATGATATTGAAAAAATAGTTTATTTTGGTTTTACAGTATTATCTGTTAAATAGAGACAAATCCCATATTTTTCGATTTGTTATGAGATTAAATAAAAAATGAAAATACTTAAAATTTTGTCAGAATTCATTACTGTCAGCGATTGCTATTACACATAGAGTTTAAATTAAAAACAAATTTTCCAGAATAATGGTTAAGAAAGTTGCACTACTGGTTGCTGGAAGAAAATCTGTGGTACTGTCTTGCTTCAGGACTTGAACAGAGATTCTACGAATAAGAATGAGGAATAGTAGAGCCAACATAACAGCCCCTCCAAGAAGTAGCTTTACTGCAGGAAATACTTTCCTTTTTTGTTACTCTGATACACAAGCACAAGGCATAGGTCTCTATGGATTAGGATTAGGTCTCTGCAACAAGTGACTTCCTGTTCTGCTTCGTTTTCCATATGTTTCTTTACTGTGGAAATGGAGAACTTTTCCAGTTTTACCTGAGTGTGCTCACAAATGTCAGAGGCTCTCAACATAAAAGGACTTGCATGACCACTGCTATCATGTTTAAGACGCAATAATATTTTTAAAAACCTTCACGTTTGCTTAAAACTCACAGAATGCTCTGATGATTGATTTATTTGGCTATTCTAAAGTAGCCTCTCTCTTTAGAGACTAATGGGAGGATTCGGAGAGTGCTTCTAGCTTGTCAGATGCGAAAGGCCATGTCATTCCTGAAAGCCTGGTCATGAAAATCCACAGTACGTGTTGCTTGTGTTTAATAAAGCTTGGGGAAATGTGGCACTGGACCACTCAGTGTGGAGGAAAGCAGAGCGCAGATGCAGGCCTGAAAGGCAGCTGCAGAATGGAGGCCTGCAGGACGACAGACACCTCAGGCTCTGCTCTGCAGAGCATAGCCATTCTGAAGTACAAGAGATGGCTTTTCTGGGAATGAACTTAGCTGCATGGGTTCTGGTCAGCTTTTTTTTTTTTCCTTTAGTGAGCTGATCTTTATTTATTTTATTTTATTTTTTCCCCATAATTTTATTGAGAAACAAATAGCAATGAGACAGTTACAAACCAAGTCGGTAGGACAGTTTCAATAATTAACATATTGCATACTCTCTTCCTGGTGGTTAATTGCTATACAAGATGCAGACATGATATCCTATTTACAAACACTATTAGAACAAATCCCTCTATTCATTAAGACAATGTAAC
>NW_004524588.1:23423758-23463172 GCF_000260255.1 Octodon degus
TACTTTTCTGCTGGATGGTTAAGACCAAGATAAAGCAAGACCTATGCAACAAGAGTTGTAGCTTTTGGGTCTGATAAGGTCAGCGAAATCCCCTCAGGATTTATCCTGAGATCCTGTACCTGGTCAGCTTTTAATAAAATCTGTTTCTTCTTTCAAACAATTGAGAATGAGATATTTTAAAGAAAGAGACTATAATAATAAATAGTGACATCTCATTATGAATTTTATAGAATACTTTTGGTTCAAAAGATTGAAGAAGCATAAATATTATTGAAGTAAAAACTGAAGATTCATAAATAGAGAAAAATTCCTCTGGATGATGGGAAAAGATATCAAAAGGTATTTTGATAAAGATACTTTGAAAGTGGTTCTCAAGCAATGTTTTCAGATGAATATATATATATATATATATAGTTTAAAAAGTAACATCAATATCTACAATAATTTTTCTTTTCATCACTATTGCTTTTTATTCTCTGCAGTATAAACAGTATCTTATAAAAATTTCAGTGATCTTCATGCAGGTATGAAGGGAGTTTGACAACAGCGTACCTTGGGGCCACCCACAGAAGATGAAAAGATTGTGAAAGGCAAGTTACACATCAAACTATAAGGATCATTATGCCATGAGAAAATTCAGATTACTATGAGATGCTACAAACCCTTTGCAGTTTATTTCTGCACAATCGAAGCTGCTACCACAAGATAAGCTTTGTTAGAAGTTATGGAATGGGGCAAACCATCTTTTGTCTCTTGATACGAAATGCAAAGTCCACATTAACTTCACATAATTAGTCCTAACGAGCCCTCCGTGCTCTCGCCTAATAAGCAGGATCACAAAGCTTGCAATTACATACACCACTTGTATTGCTATCCAGTAGCCAGGTTAGACATCAAGTGACATTTACGTCTCTAGCTGCCTCCTTTGGGTTTCCTGACTTTTGAGTTGTTGTCACCCGTCCCGCGGGCTGCGCTGCGCAGACGTTAGGGTGCAGTTGCTGAGCATTAGCTAAGAAGGGCTGTGCAGCTAAGCCCTCTGGAGCCAGGCCATCTAAGTTCAAATCCCAACTCAAATAATCACTAGCTGTGCAACTTTGACAAGCTTTCTGTTCCTAACTTTCCCATTTGAAAATTAGGGATAATAATAGTACCTGTCCTCATAGGAGCGTGAGGACTGAATTAATTAACATACATAATCACTTAGAACAATGGCAGTGCTTGCTCCTAGTTGTAATTGCCAAGTGAGAAGCGCATGTGGTGTTGCTGTGTCGAATATATAAAGATGAGCAATTACAGCACGGAGCTGAAGATCTAAGAGGGAACCTGTGCGAAGCTGAGACACCGCCTGGCTCTGCTTTGTAATTTAAATAAGTGTGCTGAGATAGATGCGCGGCATTGCTGGGAATTAAGCGAGATTGAACACGTTACAATTGAGAGGATGAAAAGAAAAGGAAGGAAAGAGAAAGAACGGAAAGGAAAGGAAAGGAAAGGAAAGGAAAGGAAAGGAAAGGAAAGGAAAGGAAAGGAAAGGAAAGGAAAGGAGGACAGAGACGTGTATTTTACACAGGTTTCTAAGCATAAGCAACATTTCATCAAACAGAGGCCAGCCAGGCCGCGCTCCAGGCACTGGGCGGAGAGCCTGCGCCAGGAATGGCTGCGGTTTCAGGGTAGAGCGTGCACTGCAGGCCAGTCCCTTTCGCGTTTGAGGAAGAGGAAGGCATGCACAAGAAGGTAAAGCAAAATGCACCTGAAAAGGTATCCTGGATCACAAGCGCCAAGCACTGAGACTATTAAAAGTAATACCTCGTTTAATTGGATACGTGCTTAAGCTTTGGGTTTGGAATGACACAGGCTGGGTTTCCGGTTGCATTGCTTAAGTGCTGGAAAGTTAAAGTGAGCCTCGGTTTGATAATTTGTAAAAGGAATATTAAAGGACCCTTTTGTAGGATTATTTAAATAAAATGTGTAGATGCTCGCACACATAATTCTTTAAATAAAATGTGTATATTCTCACACAGGTTTTGTTGTTGATGTACAGATACAGAACTAAATAAAAACAACTTTTTCTTCTTGGACATTATCATGGCAGAGGCGGGGAATAAATACGCTACAAACAAAACACGTAAGAAAAGTTGCCCCATGGTCCATAGCAGCATGTTCTATGGCTAGAAATGAAGCTGGGTATATTTTGAAATGGGATAGAAATGGTAATGGACATCAATATGAATTTTCTTTTTTAAAATTGCATTAAAAGTAAAAAAGGAAAGCCTTCAGATAGGAGAGAATAGCGCACAGGAACTGGAGATTGGACTTAGGGTGCAAAGGATGAAATGATCTAGGAGGTAAGCAGGGACAACAGAACACACGTGGCGCCCTTGCTGGCAAGCCCCGTGCTCGGCATGTGTCACGTAAAATGACAGCAGAAAACATTTTTTAACACCCTCCCCCGCCCCGCGCACATTCACCTGTCCGGGGAGAATCAGGAAGAAGGTGGGAGACGGTTTGGGGTGCAGTGGAGTTTTCCCCCAGAGTTTATCTACAATAAACCGCGTGCGCGGGGGGCGGGGGGGACCAAAGCACACGCAAGGGAGAAATTCTATCAAAGGTCATAGAATCCCGCCAGGAAAGCAAGTACAGTTGTAGCACAGCCGTGAGCGATGAAAGGGTGCCAGGAACAAGAGGCGCGTGGTCCCTGTGCGGCCCAAGACTCACTCGCGACGCCAGCGTGCACAGCTGGAAAAACAGCCAGCAAGCTTAGGGAAAGTTGAGGATACTATAATGACACACGCAGCTACGGCAATAGGGAGAGAGACAGATGACGATCGACAGATGATAAGAAAGAGGGGGACAAGGAACCACTAAGGTGGCACGTTTGCAAGGTCCGCATGCGGAGGCTGCCCTCCTGGGCTCATCACAGGAGGGTTAGAAAGGGTCACCGTTAGCGAGCGGTGCTTAGCTCCTGGGGCGAAGGGAGAGCTGGAAGTGGTCTGCGAGAGAGGAAGGCAGCCAGCTGACCCCACACCCGATCCTTTCTGTACTTGGCTTTTTCAGGAAAAGGAAGAGCATAAAGCAAAGCAAGGAGAGAAGTTTCCCACCTCTTTCGATGTCTACTTCAGAGCCTTACTGCTGCCTCACATAGAAATCTAAATATTTATCTGATAAGGAATTGATATCCAGAGAACATAAGGAACTGAAAGATCTGAACACTGTTTGAAAAATCCAATTAAAACATGAGCTAAAGATCTGAATAGACATTTTGAGGCTCTTTTCAAAAGAAGACATAAAATCTGGAAGTAAGTAGATTAAAATATTGATTGCTGATAGTCAGGGGAATACAACAAAATCCCAGCAAGCTATCGCTTCCCCAGGTACAATGGTACCATCCAAAAAAAAAAAAAAAAACAGGTCCAAGGGATGGTTGCCAGTCAGCTTTCCAGCTTCGAACACGTTCTCATCTGTATTTAGATCTCAAATTGGTTCTATATCAGAATCAGTAGGGATAGCTCTAACAGCACTAGACTTTTCCTGGATGTACTGAATCAGTCTCTGAAGACCAGACCTCAGTGTGTCTAACTATATGTATCCTTTTATGATGCTAAGACAGACATCAAAATGCAATATATATATATATATATATATATATATATATATTGTTTGATTGATTTATCCATATATATGTATACATAGTGAAAACTGTTGTTGTTCCATTGTGACCAGCACAATGTCTGACATAGTACTTGCTGCACATTTTGACTGCAAAAATTAATGAACATACAACAGAACCTTACAGGATCAGTCATCAAAAGCAATCAGTAAAATGACCCTAAGGATGCATAAGGACCCAATTAGAGTTCAATGTCATCATCAGTCGACATCCCTCAGAGCAATTAAATAACATTCTTTAGCAAACTTTGACACAATAAGATAAATACACAAGAAAACAAGGCTTACAATAAAGAACAATGTGAATTCAGAACAAGCTGTGCTTTGAAGGCTGTGCTGAAGGTGGGTTTGTCACTGAGATTGGATCCATGCAAATGACATCATTTGTCAACGATAAAATTCTTTGGATTTAAGATATCCAAATCTCTGTATCATTTTGGACAATTTTTAGAAAGTACTGTGTTCAGGATAATTTAAGCCCTGATGTGGTAGGCAAATCAGGTCACTTTTTCTTGTATATGCACTTGAGGAACACCCGGATTTTGTTATTACAGTTTTCTGTTATGCTATCACTCATTTTTGGAATCAGATTGTGTATGCATTCATATGTTACCTCTGATTTATATGCATTTAATTAAACAAAGGTTGCATTTATGATGTTGATTTATGAAATTTGGTGCGGAGCACCTGCTTAATTAAAAAAAGAAGAAAACACAAATGCACAAGCACACCTCTCCAGAAGACATAGTGAAAATGCACTCTTACATCACGCTACCGTCCCTACCAACATCATGCTGGTGGTGCTCAGCCATGATTCTGTGCAATAATTTCCTATGTAAGCAGGCATAGTCTTTCTGGAAAAAAATTATGAAATTTTTAATAGCTAGAAACAAAGTGTGTAATTACTACTAGTCCAGGATGAATATCAGTTTTGCCCTGAATCACTTATATTTAAAATAGCATATATATTAGGTTTACTTTTTTCTCTAGAAAGTTCAAATCAACATACATAAAAATACTAAAAAAACCCCAATAATTACAAATGCTATAGTTTGAAACTAGTACTACAAGAGAACAAAAAAATAATTGGTAAGCCATTTAAAAATAGTAAATATTGGGCCAGCGAGATAGCTCAGTGGACTAAAGCACCAGCTTAGGCAAGCTTAGGCAAGCACAGGGACCATGGTTCGATCCTCAGCATCACATGCTGTACCAGTCCCGCCCCCAGGACAGGCTGAGCGGTCCATCCAGTCTGGGCCTGATGGTGCAAGCCTATAATCCCAGCACTGGGGAGGCTGAAAGCCGGAGGATCACCATGAGTCTGGGCTGCGTAGTGGGACCCTATATTAACCAAATACATTTTTAAAAAAGCATATTGACATATAATTTATAGATTCCAAATTATACAAAAAAGCAAAAAGCAACTGTGTACCTTTCTTAATTATCAATTATTATATTCTTTTTAAATTAAAATAGGACAATGGGGCTGGGGAGATGGCTCAGTGAAATAAGCACTTTCCTGGCAAGTTCAAGGGCCTGAGTTCAATCCCTGGTCCCGCCACAAAAATAGAAAAGAAAAATTAATTCATTAATTAATTAAAACAAGAAAATAATTATGATTTCTTGAAAGCAAGTGCCAATATTCAATTATTTCCCCAATCTTGCATATATATCTGCTAATCTGAGCAACAGATTTGATAATAAAAATAGATAATATAATAACCATTGTTAATTAGCTATTCCTGTTTTGAAAATGCATAAATATGTATTCTTGTATGTCACTCAGTTTCTGTCTTTTTAATTTGTTTTTGCTTCTGTTTTTACTGTTCAAAATTAAATTAAATTTAAAAAAGACAATTGAAGACTGAGTGCTCCATTTTAATGTTACCAATACCACTAAATAAAAAAGCAAAAGCAGAATTGATCTATTTAGTTGCTTCCCTGGTCTGATCCTTAAGTATGTAACTAGATTCTAAACATTTCCTATATTCTGTAATATACATTGTGCTTAGCACCAGGCTTGCATACAAAATATTCCTAGATTTTTTAAAATTCTTGGATGATTATCCAAAGCATAATTGCATTCAACCTATTAAAATTCTTGGAACAAGTTTTTTCATTAGATTTAGGGAATTTCAACTGTTTAAAATTATTGGCAGCTCTAACCTGACCTCAATGCAAGAGTTGGCCGCAATGTTAGTTCCATGAACACTAAGAGTGGAGACTTATTGCAGGTTCTAGGAGAGGCATGCATTTCACATAGAGAATATGCAGAGGAGAGACAGGGAAGTGGTTGTTCAGGCTGAGGAGCCCAAGGTGGATGTGTGGAGTTTCCCTGACCTGTGGGATCTGCTTGAAGAAATGTGACAGAGAAGGGATTCACGCCAGACTCTACCCGAGGGTTGGGTAAAGAGACAGAAAGGCCAACTTATTCTGCATTCTGAGAAAGAGTGGCTGAAGCATAGGGAAAAGCCACAGCCGGAATATCCACGAAGCCAGGATGACATCAAAGAAGCTGAGAAGTTTTAGAAGAAGTCATCAGCCTAAATTGCTACAGTAAAATGGAGTGAGAGCACATTAGACGATGTACTTATTGATTTCCCATGGGCACACTGTTGCACTAGGGATTGTTAGGGATTCAAAAGAGAAAACCAAGGATTGATTAGTCAAGACAGTTCCTAGTTGAAGTGCAAAAGAAAAAAATTAGCAAGTACAATAAAATATTAACCTGCTGAGTATGGTGGCGCATGTCTATAATCCCAGAACTGGGGAGGCCGAGGCAAGAAGATCACTGTGAATTTGAGGCCAACCTAGGTTACAAAGAGAGTTCAAGGCCAGTCTGAGCTTCACAAGGAAACTCTGGCTCAAAAAGAAAAAGAAAACCAAAAAGTAAAGTAATAACCTATGAGATATGGAGTATAAAAGCCAACATATCTTCTCAGGGCACTTTCACTAAGAAAATCTACCACGGATATGCTTATGTGAAATTAGATGACTACCACGAAACACAAAGTTGGTAATGTCATGTTTATTTGGGATAATGGATTTCTACTCTTGTGCTAAGTATATATCTTTTTTCTTTCTTTCTTTTTATATCTTTTTTATTTCTTAAAATATAAAAATAATTTATCTAAATAAATGATTCTGGTATTATAAGTCTTTGCTTGACTAAATCAAGAGCTAGACGTTATTTTGGAGGATTAGAGATGATTCATGAATTTGAAGACTAAAGAAACCATGACTAATGTATGTCCACCTATATATGTCAGTGTATGACTATTAAAACCATCAACCAGTTTGAGACATCCCCGGCAGGAGGATATGCACAGTGTTTGACTACGTTGCCAAGGTCTTGGTCTTTCCTTCTGCTCGTGCAGTGGCCTGTGTGATATAATTCCCATCACTGGGCAGGACAGAGCAAGGCTCTAGAAGGGGGTTAGGGCTAACACGGGCCTTGGGCCCCACTGGCTTATCCTCTTGCTCTGCCTCCCTGGACAGCATTCAGGGGCTGTCCAAGTGTTGGGGGACCCTTAGCATTGCCCCGTAAGAGGAAAGGATTGTGTCTGTGGGACTCTTTAGTGAGTTGGAAAGTTCTAGACTTCATGTAGACTTCATGTAGAGGCAGGAAGGATAATTCTACCTTTGGCACTATCAATGGGATGGTGAAGAGTTTTCCAGCTGTTTTTCATTTTCCATAAAAGCTCTCAAAAAATAACTATAAGTTTTCAATAGACAATCCCTGAATTCTATCCCACTCTTTTTTTTTCCAGTTTCTTCTTTTTCCAAAGTTCCTTTCTTTTTCTGTTATTGCAAATGCAATTTTTATGGAAGTTAACTAGCATTTATTAACCATTTATTATAAGCCAAGAATAACACCATCATAAAATAGTTCCATTTTAATTTCATTTTCATAGATGAAGAAAAACAAAGTGGAACAAGTTTAATCCTTGGTGGAGGCTGCACTCAAGCTTTTGGATTTCACAAAGCCTTGTGCTTACCCACACACTACAGCTCTCCTCCCCAGGAGGAAGGCTTCCAGGGAGCTCTGATGTGAGCTGTCCAGCAGAATAAACTCTTTGATGTATTAATATTGTGAGTTTCTAGCTAACAAATAATAATCCCTTTTGAATTAGACAGAATATGTTGAATATAACATAGAATTTTAAATTAAATTGTCCTTGAACTTTAAATTGAACCTCACATTTCTTTTGCTGTGACATCAGGCTATTTACTGCAACTCATTGGGTCTTTCTTTCTTTGTCTTTACCAAGGAATAATGATGTCTACATTTAAAATATAAACCTCTCTTTTGGTGTAACTTTTTATAAAAATGTATTTTAGTACAGAGACTACAGGGTCTCACTCCACAGATCGGACTCGTAGTGCTCCTCCTGTTTTCAGCCTCCAAGTGCTGAGATTACAGGTGCATCACCACACCCAGTCTCAATCGCCATCTCAGTGAGCCCCAGGGTCAGGGCCAGAACGGCACACCAGGGCTTGAACCCCAATCCCTGCACCTGTCTAAGCAGGTGCTTTAGTCCACTGAGCTATTTAGCTGACCCCGAAACCCCTCTTTTGAATAAGTAAGATAATGTTGTAATGCAACCAGCATGGTGTACAGAACTCTTGGAAGAAAGCCGCTAAATATATTTTCTTTCTTTTTTCCCTTATCTAAGTTAAGAAAGTTGCACAATTGGCGCATGCCTCACTGTGTTTTGGCAGCATCCTTTCGCAGTGAAAGCTCAGGATGATGAGGATGGGTCTGCACAGCGCGCTAAATGCTGTGCATAATCATTGTCTTCTATAACTTAAGTGTGGAAAAATAAGGCTCACTTTAGTGTTATGCTCCTTGCACAATTATTTGTCTTTTCATAGTATGTACAAAGGTGATATCTGGAACACACACACACACACACACACACACACACACACACACACACACAAATCCACAGCAGTGTACAGTGCTTCCCTCTTGTATCTTCCTGAGAGCTCCTGCCACCAAGAGCTCCTCAGCTGTTCATTCAAACATTTGTGTGCAGCTATATTACATGATTATCTACCTAATGTTAGCACCAATGGTTATGTTTGAAACTCAGTATTACAAAATAAATGATGTAATACTGATTCTTAAACCCTGTGAATAAAAGCAAATTTGTTCCCAGAGAGTTTTGAATCAGCTGTGATACAAGTTATTGTATATTCAAGAGAAAATTTCAATGTTATTCGTGGTTCCAATTCTGCTGACAAAATACTAGAATTCTATTAAAAGAATTTTACTGATATTGAATAGAAATGAGCTATTCTCTGCTCAGCTCTGCAGGAAATTCAATTCTCCAGCTTTTGTTCCTTTACACGGTATACAGACAGTGAGAATCCTTTCTTAGTAACACATTTTCTAAATGAAGGGAGAAAATCGATTGTTGTTTCCTTTATACAGTACAATGCTAGAGACCTGACTGCCTTCGAATTCCAGGTACAAATATTTGGATTGTTTTCCTAGTTCTAGAAATGTGCAGGTTATGACCTTGAATGAGAGAGATGAATCTTAACAGTTAACAGTACATTGAGTTCCATCTGTAAACATATACAGCATTTATGATACAGAAAACAATTTCCACTCCAGAGATTTGTTCTCAGGTTTACTCCAGTGTACAACCCTGCAGTAAGGGCGGGCTGGAACAGGGTATGTTGGGAAGCTCCACGAGAGGATACACCTTGTCTACTTTCTAAGGGAAATTTTGCACAGAGCTATGATTTCATTAGTTACACTGAATTCCAAAAACAAAACGGAAGCTAAGTTTGGTGAAGTAACTTGATGCTGCACCGTGAAGTAATAAAGCCACCACCAGAGCCCTTGTTACTTAAAGAATGTGTGTTATTTTTCTGTGAATGCATGTACTATGGGAAGTACAAAAGGTCAAGAAAGAGATTAATACCATCTCTCTTTATAGAATTGCTTTTCCCAGAGTTACTTTCCTGTGTGAAATTTCACCAAAGGGTACTTTTTAAGATCAAGTTTTATTTATAAGACAGAAGAGCAATTTAAATATGGTCAGGAAACTCTTTGGAAATTTCATAAGCTGTTATAAGGGACACATCTAAGTAGAAATGCCAGATTTCTTAAATGAAGAACTTGTAAACCACATCCCATATATGGAGTCCTATTAATACTAAACTTTTTTTTCTCATCTGAAATTGAAATTTAATAGGTCATCCTGCATTTTATATAAAAACTATAAATTCCAACTTATCTTTTAGTTGTGCTAAAAATGTCTTCTAATAAACTTGTATAAAATATATTTTCAATTTTCAAATTTTGTGTCCATTTCTGCACTTCCCTCCTCCCTCTCTTGATGCACATCTTTAATTCCCTTTCTATATTTAGAGCACATTTCAAATTCTGAAATTCTTAACCCTATTAGAGTAAACTTGGCATATGTGGTAATCTAAACAACTAATTTTAAGATAACACCATGAAATACAGCAATATTTTATTGCTTTCCTATTACTTTGTTGAATTCCTATTACTCTGTTTAGTAAAATTTTATGTCATTTCCAATTCTGGTTTTTTTATTATTGTTTTGTATTCTTTAAACAATAAATAAAAAAACCATATATGTATATACACAGGATAGCTAGGATGCCTGTACTGTTACTATCTATTTGTTCATTCAAGGGAACAGTTAATACTTAAAAGCTTTATTATGACCATTTTTACATGTTTGCAATCTTGTCATCTGAACAGCTACTTTGAAGACAATGTGCAATATAACAATCATTGTTGAATTCGTACTATCTTGTTTTTTGAAATTCTGTATCATTTCTAAGGTTTTATTTATCACTTCTTATTCTCTTTAAAAAAATTAAAATTAAAAAAATAGTAAACTTGCTCTGATCATCATTCTATTTCACAAATGTAATATTAAGACTTTAGAGAAAGTGTCAGTTTGGGAATTACATGCATACAGTTACGTACTTCTAGAAGAAGGGTCTAGGTTAAGGGCTATACAGCTTTCTAAACTATTCAGTTTCTCCATCCCTCTTTCCTGTACAAACTCCGACCTACCTCTGCCATCTCTCCCTCCGTCTCTCCCTCCAACACCCCTCCACCCCTCGCTCCATCCCTCTCTCCTCCCCCTTCTCCTCTCTCTCTCTTCTGTCACTGTCTCTCACTACCAGCGTGCATGCTTATGGTATGCACTGACGCAGACCGTGTGTAGGAGGTCTGAGCTCATTTTCCTTGGAGTACTGGGCCAGGTGAATGAGTGGCCCGAGGCTCACTGGAGGAACACACGCAGACCTGTCACAGACCAGAGAAGCTGGTCAGTGGTGAGGAGTAAGCCATCAACAGAGGTGACCCGGCACAGCAGCACAGAGGCGCCCGGACTTACACGGAAACGGGTCGGCATAGAAGTGCTGGCACCTGCGCGCAACCTCAGGCACCAAACCAGCAGGCTCTTGCTGTGGCGCATGTATTCCTTGTTCTGAGAACAAAAATACAATTAGCCCAGCAAGAGTGCAACGTGGGGAAGGGCTCCTGGGAGAAGGAGGAGGAAGAGCCTCACCGGCAAAGACAGGCAGGCGCAAATGCGAATTCTACTTTTGGCTCTAATGTAAACTTAAAACAAACAGCAAAAGATCAGTTTCTTGGCAATTTACATCCCTTAGACATTTTTCTAATATGGAACTCTAAATTTAAGGGCTCTTCTCTGATTCTGTTCCTTAGTGAATAACCCAAAAGTAATTTTCAACATGCTTGCCTTAATAGAACCCAGAAGTGGAACTTAAAGCAATGCATCACACACTACGTTAATCCATTTCTAACCTCCATTAAAATTTACACAAAACATAGACCAGGGGCATTATTTTCTTATTATAAACTTGTTATTTTGCAACTGTTAATTTAAATATTCCCAACTTAAAATGCGCAATTTACAAACTTTTTTTGAGAAATGTCTACCATTCTAGTGATGTTTCATTGTATGAGTATGCACATCTACTTGTGCTTCGCCTTTTCCATGAACATAATCACATGCTTGTGAAACTGAAGGTTTATTTTACATAATTCTTAAACAGTTTAAGTATCTACTATTTGGATTCATGAGTTAGACAAAGAATTTTAACAGAAAGGCCCACTGGACAATTTAGGGCCCAATCTTGGCATTATTTTCCTGTAACTTAATAATATTCCTCAATTCATTGTTTCAACTTAGTAGAAACTATGCAGTGTATGGTGAATGACAGTGTAGGGGGAATTTGCATGGTCTGGATCCCATATTAATTTGAGGGAGCTTAGAACAAAATTTTTATTTTATTGCAGGAGAAATTCAGCAGACCCTTCTAAGCCAAGAAAGTACCAAATACATGACCTTGTGTGTGGCTTGCGCAGGGCCTCCCTGCACAGCTTGGGCTTGTGGTGATCCTCCTGTTCGCAGCCTCCCCAGCTCTGGGATTACAGGCACGTGCCACTGGGCCTGGACTTGGTCACGGCTCAGCGAGCCTGGGGTCGGGGCCTGTGCCGCCTGTGGGGCCAGGCTGGATCCCCGGTCCCCGAGGTTGCCTAAGGAGGTGCTCAGTCCACTGAGCTATCTCATCAGCCCTTCAACTATTTTTAATTAATTCAAAGACCAAAATGTCAATCAGCCAAAATCCATCATTTTTTAACCATGACCAAATTTACCATAAAGCTGTATGGGAAATGGGAAATATTTAATTGCTGCACTTGTAGACTGGAAAGACTGCTACAAAGCTGCAAGGCTCGGCTGATTTTCCAGTAAGAGGCAGGGCAACCCTGACAAGCTGGGACCACCCCTCATGGACCTGAGTTCCGGTTCTGCCATTTTCCAACAGACCGATTGCGCTGAAGTAGTTTATCCTGCCTGTGCATTAGTTGTGTCAATGAAACGGTGATGAAAATTTATGATTTTTGTTAGTTTGTTCCAGCTGTAAACTGTTTATTTGCAAAATATGTAACTAGGCCCATGTGCATGGTGTGATGTGAGTAGTGACACATTCTGTTTCTTTAGCAAAATAAAAAAAGGGAGAAATTTCTCATGGCTTCTGGAAAAGACTCAGGTATTGAATACAATACAGTCTGAATGAGCCAATGCCACAATCTATGGCTAGTAGGCCCATGAGACATGTCTCCTATGTCCACAGATTTAGGTCATGATATTGTGCTAGGTCTTTTTTCACTTATTTCAAACTTTGAACAATTCTTTTGACATACATTATCCTTAATTTGAAGACTAATGAAATAATGCCTGAAGTTTAAAAAAATAAAGGGAATTCCTCTGGACAATATTAGCTGAATAATATTATATGAGTTCCATGTATTTTATTCCAATATTTTTCTAACTGTGGACAAGAGCTGCAACATTTGTACAAAAGATTGGTTTGGCCAAGATCCATGAAAAGTTGTTTGATTTGAAACCCTGAAACTACAAAACATGTAACTTGATTTTCATTTCTTCTTTCACTTCAGTACCAAAAGTATATCATTTTTAAAGTTTCCTATTAATGCATAAGATGCTTTTCATGTATTGTAGGTTCCATGGGTTAAAGTAGGTCTCATTTACATTTATATATGAAAATGAGATGTTAAGAAAGATTAAGTACTTGATGCCAGGAGATGTTAGTGATAAATTCTGTGGCCACACGAGAATCAAACTCAGGCATGCTGAACTTATGCCACTAAATTATATCACTTTAAAAATATTTTTAGATCAGTGACCCTGTATTTATTAATCAAAAATCTCAGTTGATACCTTCTCTATGATACGGGATAAAAATACTGTTTATAATTCTTCCCAAAAATATAAATAGCAGAAAAACTTTTAAAAATTCGGATGATCTTTTGAACAGCTTATGTTCCTCCAAATGCATGTATCAACATCCTAAACTGGAGCTGGGGAGCTAGCTCAGAGGCACAGCACCTACCTAGCAAGCCTGAGGACCCGAGTTCAATCCCAGACCCTGCCTGCCATGCTGGCCCAGATCTCTGGGTACCCTCTTGGCCCCAGAGCCAAGCATGGTGGTGCATACCTGCAATCCCTGTACTGGGGAGGTTGAGACAGTAGGATCATTGCACGTTTAAGGCTAGCGTGGGGGGCTGCAAAAGTGAGCACAAGGCCAGTCCAAACAGCATAGCAAGACCCTGTCTCAAAAAAAGAAAAAAACACCCTAACTCATATCATGATGACATTAAGAGGCAATTTATATCATGAGACTGAGACTCTCAGGAATGAGAATAGTGACCTTTCAGGAGACATCCAGAGAATATTCTTGCCGTCTTTTTTTTTTAATTTTATTTATTTATTTATTTATTTGTGTGTGTGTGTGTGTGTGTGTGTGTGTGTGTGGCCAGCTTAGCCCACCAGGGGGCAGGTTGGCTGGCATGTGGTGCTGGGGGATTGAACCGCGGTCCCTTTGCGTTGCTAAGCTTGTTCTAAGTAGGTGCTTTAGACCACTGAGCCATCTCACCAGCCCTCTTGCCGTTGCCGTCTTTTGCCAAACAAGGCTGCTACTGTAAATGAGCAGTCCACCAATGGATTAAAGCACCTGCAAGCAGGTGCAGGAGCCAGGGGTTTGATCCCTGGGGCCTGCCATGCCAGCCCCACCCCTGGGATGCACTGAGACAGAAATTAAAACTGGGCGTGGTGGTACATGCCTGTGATCCCAGCTCTTGGGAGGCTGTAAACAGGTGGATCACTATGACTCCAATCTAGCAGTGGGACCCTGAACACCCTGTACACCCTTCCCTAAATTACAGAAAAAAAAAAAATGAGCAGTCCACAACATGCAAGAGGTTTCTTACCAGAAGCTAAGAAACTTTGCTGGTACCCTAAACTCAGATCTTCTGTCTCCAAAGTTGTGAGTTTATGCCTTTTTCTAACTGAAGCTGTCCAGTCCATGGTAATTTCCCACAGCAACCCACACAAACAGCCTAAGATAGATGCTATTATAAACAGGAGTTCTTTTCTTTCTTTCTTTTTCATGTGGCATTAATGATTAACATCAATGCCTGCCCATGGACTTACCTACACAGCCTTTTCCTTAATACACAATTTTGAGGCTTGGGCTTTCTATGTCATGAAGTTGCCCAGGATGGGCTCAAACTCAAGTCACCCACAGTAGTGGTGTAACAGGGCTTCTGGGAGCTGGGCTTTTCTTGGGCACTTGATCTCCTAGACAGAGAACCACACAGAAAATGAGGGAGCAAGGGCTTGCAGTTAAAAAATGCACTAAAGGCAGGAAGAGGAGCATTCTCCAGAGAGGAAGGGCCGCTGCACTCTGCAGAGTGCGGAGTGGACCCAAGAAAAGGCTCACAGGGAGGCGCCATGAGGTAACACTGCCTTCCATGTCCCCCATTCCGATGTCAGGTCTAGACTGTCCTTCCAAATACCTGCTTGGTCTAGTGCCACAAGAACCGATGACAGACTTCTCTGCTTGCTCCTTGAAGAAGGCCTTGGGCACAGATCCGAGATCGCTAATGCACAGGCCATCCCCAGGTGCTCAGCCAGCTGGCCGGGCCTAATCTGCCTCACTGTGCCTACAGCAATGAACCGCCCTGTCCAGTGTGAAAGCGACTGTCTTCTTGATTTCAGATGAAGGAAATGTTGTTAAATGTTGGTCTAAACACAAATAAGTAATTCTACATATATTAATTTTGCATGCTTCAAATCTGCAAAATCACTTTAATAACTGTAAGTTTTGTGTCTGAGTATGTGTGTGTAACTTTAGCATTCTCCACGCATATCATCCTGAAGAGGTAATTTTAGTTCTATGTTTACATTTAGATTATTTTTATCTCTTTTTCTTGCCTGTCTGCTCTAGATGATACTTCGAAGGTGCTATGGGACCAGAAGTAGTCAGAGCCGGCGTCATTCTCCTCTTGATTCTAGAGAAGGTTTCAGCGTTTTACTACTGACCATGATGTTGGTTGTAAGCTTTTCATGGAGTGGTAATCCTGCTTTCTAAAGTACTGACTTTTTAAATCACGAAAGTGTCAATGTTCTCCAAATGCTTTTTCTGTATTTACTGAGAAGATCCTGTGATGTTTTTGCCTTTTCAACCCTATGCTTCAGTTACTCATTTGCCTAAGTTGGACCAAATGAGTAACTGAGTTAATACAGTTGGACCCTGTATTAATCCCACTCTGTGACGGTGTGCGAACCTTTCAACACCTTACTGAGCTAGCTAGCAGGGCTCGTCTTACTTAGGGCTTCAGAAAGACTAGTGTCAGTTCCTTTTTTCTTTTTTTATGAATTTAGGAAGGGCTTATAGGGTGTACCAGGTCTCACTACACAGATCAGACTTGTGGTGACCCTCCTGTTTTCAGCCTCCCAAGTGCTGGGATTACGGATGAATGCCGCCACGCCCAGCCTCAGTTTCCATCTCAGCACCCCTCGGGAGCGGGGGATCAGACTCAGCTGCTGCCCTCTGTCAGAGCAGGCACTTTAGTCTGCTGATCTATCTGGCCAGCCCAATTTGACATCAGTTTGTAAAATGCTTTGTAGATGTCACAGTGAGGTCACCTAGTCTTAGGATTTTTTTTTCTTTGTTTTGTTTTAAAATTGGAAGTTTACTGATTCCTGATCAAACATTTTTACCAGGCATATGTGTGTTTCTGTTATTGGCTCTATTTGAGAAGGTTGTAAGAATGTATCTGTGTCTTCTAGGTTTTCCAATTTATTGTTTTCCCCTAAAATTTAATGGAATCAGAGGTCTTCATGATGGAGAAATACTTGAGCTACTTTAGAAAAATAAATTCTTTGCCAGATGGAAACAATTATCTTGGCCTCTGTCTTGCGTACTGTAGCAAGTTTCTTCACCTTTCTTCGCATAATTGTTACTATCAGGTTCTCAGGTGCATTTACATTCAGTCTTAGCTGTTCCAGAAGAGCTGCACCTATTTTAAGCCTAGGAAGATGCTCCAGTGTAAATAGGTAAAAGGACGTTTTAAAAATAGAACTCAATGGTAAAAACACCAAGCTTCTTCCAGAAAATAAAGGAAGTTGTAGCTAATGATGTTTGGAAGAAATTCGCATACTATTTTAGAAACTTCAAATACTACTAATTCTTTTTAAGCAGAAGAAATGTCAAGAATGGTTTTGTGTTTGACAAACATTACTAATGGGGTTGCGAGAAAGGTGAATTTAAGCAGAGACAAGTCACTGAAAGATCTCCCAGAATCTAGCAGAGTAATTGCAGAACTGTGTGAGACAGACAGGAAGAGTAGAAGGAAGGTGGGGACAAAAGTAGAGGAAGCCCTGAGCTTGATGGGACCCGTGACTCTGAATGTGGAAATCAGCAAGGAGTGAAGGGACCCTGAGAGTTATGAGAACCTCCAGGGATCATAAGGTCGTGGCTGCGGCAGCAGAAGGACAGTCCTGGTGCTTCTTTAACCTGACGCTCAGCCATTTTCAGACAGTGAGAAGGAAGCCAGTCACAGAAGAAAACTGCAGGAAGCAGACAGAGAAGCTTCGCTACACAATGTGTGTGGCTGCGTGGATGCAATGAAGGCATTCAGGGGATCACAGAATTGCTATTTAGGATTTCCAGCTAGAACGGTGACTGCTAACAATGTCTACAGAAGGGAGTGTCGATGCACCCGTCAAATTTTTTATTTTTATTTTACCTACTTTGATCTTTTAAATCCTGCTTTCATGGGGATTGACTGTAATATTACTAAATGGTGTGGATGTATTTGCTTTATGATGGTAATATCAAATGCAGGTATTTAAAGTACTTAAGTTATTAAATAGCTACAATAGTTTGTCATGTTTGTATGCATGAAAGCTACAGCTCAATAGTAGGAGCTAACAGCTATTTTCTTCAAATGACTAAAGAGATACATTCTATAGTAAGATCACTTTTCATAGTGAAGAATTTTTCCTGGGTTGAACTAGTAGGAAGATCTGACTTTTACAAGCCAGGGAAGGATCTTCCTATAGTTGTTACCAAGAAGACTGGTCTAGATCCCAATTTACATGCTAGCTTTTAAGTCTGACTTCTGAAGGTCGCTCACTTTCCTACATTAAGTGCTTTTTAAAGAAAAAACGGGAGCTACAGAAAGATTTTGTGATAGACTAAGAACATTAATAATAAATCCTAACCTATGCTGGGCACACATTGCAGAGCTCCTCTTAAGGAGACACATGCAGTACCTCAGACCTTTTAAAGTAGTTAATGATGAAAATTTTAGGTTTCCTATTTTGGGGTACTAAGAACTGTATAATTAAACAAATATTGTAATACATAGTATTTCTTTATAGTGCTACTGACCCATGATAGAAGAACACTAAATCATTTAACAAGGAGAATAGACAGTTTCTGGCTTGTCCTACATGGGCACAATTCATTCTCATGTTAATGAAGATTGAACTGGACTCTTCACTTCTTTCAGGTGATTAACTTTGAGATTGAAGACAAAAATTTGGAATTCAAATTTGATTCTAGTCCTAGGAAACTGAGGTTATGTGGCGCACACGGAATTATTTAACAGAGACCACACTGGGACCTGGATAACTTGCCTCTTGGTTGCTTATCACATTCACAGTAGTGCACTTAATTTTCATCAGGAATTCATGGACAACTAAATATGCTAAGATTTATTTTATGTTTACCAGCACATGTTTGCAGTATGTGATTACATGTATTGTGGTGAGCGGGGATATGCACATAGCACAGTTCTTAAGGTGGGCGCGGTGGCTCCAGTGTGTAATCCTAGCCCTCACTCAGGCTGAGCCAGGAGGATCGCTGCAAGTTGGAAGCCAGCCTGGGCTACAAAGTGAGCTCAAGGCCAACCTAGACTACATGGCAAGACCCTGTCTCAAAAAAAAAGGACAAACATTATTTTTCTTACTCCACTTCCCCTCCCCAAGAAATTTAATTTTTAATGATGGTAGAAGGAAAACTAATGTAGATAATCAAATACACAGGGAGTTCTGCAGTTCTCACCTTTAATCATTATTAACGTTTCAGTTTGCTCCCGGCTCCTTCAGGGGAAATGCTTGCACCATACTGAAACTTGGTCACTTGAGCCTTATCCACACTGCACGCAGCAGCAAGCTTGGCTAATATTTATCTTCCTCGGTGCAGTTAGAATCAGTGAGGGATGAAGATAAATTTTTCTTGACCAAAAGGAAAAAAAAAATGACTGTAACCTGGTTCCAAATGCACATCATGTAGTTTTCATCTTCTGATGGAGCAGTATTTCAAAAGATAACTGAGAGGAGGAATTTATAGCAGGTGCGTTGCTACTTAGGAACTAATCTCACACACATGGCTGTTATCGTGAAATATGGATTTTAATAATCCTGGCTCTGTGAGTTGTGTGATCCTGCTGAGTGCGAATGTGATTAGCCATGGTCTAAAAGATTAATTGAGATATACAGCACATGATTACATCTCGTGAACTTCAAACTACTTTGAATTGCTAAAGTTTGCAGAGTTAATTGCATGGCCTCATATGAAAAATGAATAAATAAATCAAAATTTTATTATGGCAAGAAGGAAAACATCTTTCCCTAGGTCATGTCAAAGGTCATTTAAACAGAATGTAACTGCACCAGAGGTAGGCAACTTTGTAAAATTATAGACAAATAGATAGCTGAATTGACAAAGAGGTAAGAATTCAACATTTTTTTTTTGAAATTTCCTGAATCTCTATGTATATTATTTAACTAGAACCTTATGTAAAGAGAAAAATTATTTCTGATTTCAAAAAATACATATTTAAGAAGTGAAAAAAAATAAAATCTAAAGGTGTAACTAGTGAAAAAAATTTAAATTATTATTTTACAAAAGAGAATAGTGATTTAGTCCTTTTCTTAAATGGACCACCTTGTAAAATTTTGAATTGTATCTATAAGTACTAAATAAACAACTTAGAAAGCTACTCAAGCCCTATCTAATAGCTCTGAAATCTTATTAGACAAGAAACACTCAAAGTGAATTTAAAGAAATGTACTAATGAAAACATAGTCCACAAAATAGATAAAACATTTTAATGAGATTAATTGCTCAGATGGAAGACTAAGTAACGATAATAGGCCTTTTACAAACTTCTGTATAAAATAGGCTTTTCTGGAGAAATACTACATCAAGGTAGAGGCAGCAGCACCTAAAAAATAGTCAGAAGCAACCTTCCCAAATCCACAGGGTCTCTGAAATAGGGCCACAAAGCCCAAGCTGAGGCAGCTCCAGGAGCAGAAGCCCTGAGGCACAGAGGGGGAGCCGGTTCCAGATTCCAGCCCTCTCCAGGCCAGGTCTGCTGAGCCCGGCCTCTGGAGAAAAGAGACAACTCACCAGGCTGCACAACAGAGCTGCAGGGCTGCCGCAGCTGGGGCCCGCCCTCAGTCCCCTAGAGCTCACCTGTGCCCATGCTCACCCAAGCAGGACACTGAGGTCAACAAATGAGACATCTGCAAGAGATCCGCAGATGAAGGCACCCAGAGAAGGATACTTCGAGAATCCCTCAGAGGTAGTGGCTGAGTTACAACAGGCAGGGTCTAAAGACAGAGAGGAACAAAGTCAGGGCCCAGAGCCAGGGAGAGTCACAAGGACACCAAGCATGTGTGACACCGAGCATGTGTGACCCAAGGCTGGAGAAGACAAATGGGGGCAGGGCCCCGGTAGGCACTCTTGCACCTCTGTCCCTCGCACCTTGGGCTCTGTGCCCTGTGGAATCCCTTCCCCCACTGGGCGTCCTCGTGGTGCCCAGCTTCCAGCCCTCATAAGGTTCTCTCTGCACACTAAAAGCTGTGGAGCTTTGCACATGGGTGAGCTCCCTCCTACCACCCCTCAAATGCTATAGAATCTCAAGTACGAGATTCCTCCCGCACTGAGATCTCAGTGCCTCTGAATTTGCTGTCTGCCTGGAGGCTCTTTGTGAGGCCCAGATGGAGTGTTAGGAATGTGTGGGAAGCCAGAGAAAAGCACAAGGGCCCTAAGGTACTGCACACTTACCCAGAAAGGCACAGAAAGTACACTCGGGAACAGCCCTGGGATTGTTGCCGTGAAGGCGATGGAGGCTGAGGAAGCCCTCCAGAGATGTCAGGACAGAACACTTGACTGGGAACTGCTGTGGCCTCCAAAATCCTCCAATATCATTAAACGTATCTAATCACAAGCTAAACCCAAGCCCTCTGGTCAGTTCAGCCCACGAGAGTGCAACTGAAACTGCGGAGCTCTGCCTGCAGAAGGATCAGGAGGTGCTGGGGGTCAGGTCATCCCGACCCCTTCACTCTCCGAGAGGCAGATGAACAAACCATTGCAATAACAGCTCAGACACCAGTTACCACAGCAAACCTCTACTCACAGCCTTAGAGAACGGGAAGGCAGGTCCTGCGAGCACTAAAAGATAAGGTGTAGCCATTTTAAACTCAGGGAGAAATACTAGTCTAATTCTGACTGCAGCCCAAACAAAATTTAGAGGACTCTTCCCTTGTAGGATTTTGTATGGCTTTTTTTCTTTCCCTATTTTTTATTTGAGGTGATCGTTGTAAGAAATGCAGAATAAGAATTACTGCCTTAGTTTACATGTGTGCTTCATAACTGTGCTAGGTTAACCTTTATTGACTACTCTGTAAGGATGATTCAAGCACAGATGTTCTATCAGTGTATCAATTGGTTCTGATCTTCTAATAACTTCCTTCAGTCCCTAATTCTACTTTATCCCCCTTTTGTTTCTTTTCCCGTTCCCTAAATATCTCACACTTCTTTCCTATTTATCCTTGTTATAGATATCAAAGTCCAATCTTTTTAATTTGCTTTTGTTTTGTTCCCTTTTGGTCTGAACTATTCTTTTCCTTTTCCCCCCATTTATTCATCTTCCACATTACACTACTTATTATCAGTACTATTTTATTGTCTTCCTTAAGTATTGAAGAAAGAGAGAAATTTTTAAATCAAACTACATGATTAAATCTAGTTACATCATGCGTGGCTTGTTCTTCAGAGCCTGATGCAGCTAGAAGGTGTTCTGTTTTTGCAACACAATTAAAAGGAAGAAACCTGTCCTGCTGAGAATCAATGGGTGTGTGAACACCGAGCCAACTGTGTCGGAAGAACTCAAAAGGCATCCCAGTACTGCTCAATCCAGGCTCACATCACGAGAATGTATATACTCAAACCAAAGAGAATCACATAGTAGCGTGTTTCCTGCCCTAACTGATTTTTAACCCTGGATAGAAAACAATAGGTGCACAAAGGAACACAGGAGCAAGAGGACTCCAAAAACTCTAAATCCACAGAAAGTGACCTCATGGCCACTGAAGTAGAGGAAGTTTCATGCAAATAGTCAAAACCAAATGATTAAAATATTCAGAAAGATCAAAGAAGCAAATAAAGAGATGTTTAAGATTACGTGTGCTTTCAAAACGATGCAAACAGCTGAGGCATTTCATAAAATGTTAAAAAACTTAAAGAGGACAAAATAAAAATGTTGAGAAATAAGGAAGATAATGCAATGTATGACTGAGCACTTTTATAATGAAGTAGAAATTATGAAAGAAATCATCAGGAATATCACATATAAAGTAAATCAGTTAAAATACTGAAAATAGAAACAGTCAATCTAAGAAAGACTGTTAGGTTGAAAACAAGGCTGATGCAGCTGATAATGTACTCAGTAATATGCTAAAAATGAGAAAACATGAAAGCAGGATCCAATAACTGCTATATGATGCAAAGAAAATCCAAGAATGATAGAATTAAGGAAAGTTTAGAAGATGACACCAAAATGTATAGAGCATTTATTCACAGAAATCATAGCAGAAAATTACCCGAGTCTAGAGAAAGAATTCAATATTCAGGTAATGAGCCATAGAAAATACCAAATAACCATAACCATATAAGAACCTCTCCATGACATATCAGAGTCAAACTCTTAGAAATTTTATACCAATACAGAGTAGTAAAAGCTGTTAGAGAATAAAATCAAGTAACTTAGAAAGGCAGCCTGCCAGAAAACCTCTTGCTTTTTCAACATAAATCTTAAAGGCCAGGAGAACTTCAAGTGATTGTTTTAAACCTTTTTGTGAAAAGACTTATCAATCTGGACTACAATACCCAGGAAAGTGTATAGTTGCAACTCTAAACTGATGGGTCCGTGCCCATGTAACAGCCCACGGGGTCACCATAGTGGTGAGTTAGTGTGGTGGTGGGGTTCCTAAGTCAATGATGGACAGCTGCTAGGCTGACTTCTGTCTTGGTCCCCCTGGTTGACCTCAACTTCCTGCTTTTTGCACATGGGCCAAGCCTGCCCCAGTTGTGCCTGTTAGGGCACCCTGCCTCCCACACAGCCGCCTCCCCCAACCCAACAGATAGATTCTTTGTCTCCCTGCCTCCTCTGAGGGCTCTTGCATACCTGTGCAGCCTCCTGTGCCTAGCAATAAAGGCTCTCTTACTCTCTCCCGCTTCTCATTTGCACCAGAGGAAGGCACCTTACATAAACTTCCCTCTTGCAGCTGTTTAAAATGTACCTCACGGGTCACGGTGTGTTCTGACACTATTACACTTGATTCTAGGAACTTTAAAAAGTTTCCCAATTTCTTCTGTGACATGTTAATTTTCTACAGTGTATAATACCCTCTCCTTATGTTTGTCTAATTTAATTTCTTTTGCCGTCATTTCTAGTTTAATTATGCTGCGACTCAAGTACACAAAATTATTTCAATTCTTTAACTAACCCTCTGCTCCTCTTGCATTCTGTTTTCCAGTTAAATGACACTCTATTCCAGGTCCTATCGAACTCTCCTCTTTCAAAACTCTGTACATGCTAATTTACAGCCCCTAGCCAGTGACAACCTTTGTGTGCTATGTGTCCATTCTAAAGAAAAATGAGTTTTCCTAGAACATGTAACCTTGTCTAAAGTCAGGAAGTGAGATTATATATGTGGTTAAAGGAATTAAAAATTTAATAACCTATCATGTATAATGTGAACATATTAAACAACATAGGACTATAAATATGTATATCAAGCAATCACCTCTGTAGTTGTACATTTACACTAATGAAATGTAAATGTAGGCAGGATGTTGCTTTTATAGAAAAGAAAGAAAATTATCAGACTATACAGTTGGTATTGGTGAAACTAATATTAGATATTGTTAAAATAAGAGATGTCAATAACCCCTCTTAGAGACATCTGCATTCACTGGTCACACTCTAGAACTTCAGGCCTGGAGAGAGGGTATATGACCTGGAAGGTTTCACATGGAAAGTACTTGGTTACACCAGCAATAATGAGGCCCAGTATTACAGGAAGTAGGATACAGCATGAATGTCAATGTGGTCTAGGGAGATTCACAAGCATTTCTGGAGATAACTCTACAAGGGACAGCTAATGGGATTTGGGGTTGTTTGGGAACATAGCTCACTTTTTATAGTTTATTTTCTATATTTTTACTAAATAAGGAGGTAATAAGAAAAGCAGAGTGGTAGCCTGAATCAATTTGAATCATTATAAGTGAAGGGCACATTAAAGGACATTGCAGGTATTGCAAGATGGTGCATGAACATGAAGAAATGATATCGTTGCAGGGAAGAGCAGTGCCCACCTGGTTTGAGGATTACACAATGTGCACAAGTACTAGAGCATTCCATGGCAATCCAAACATCAGTGTGTTTTATGTTTCAATTTAAGAGTCGTAATACTTCTTTACCTTTTTTTCTTTGTTTTCCTTAAGTTTGTTTTTTTTCCTCTCACTTTTCTACATGGCTAAAGTGAACTCTGGCTAGAGAAAGCCAATCCCACCCCTGAAATACAGAGACCGAGTTCAGCTCATCCCTTGGCTACTCCTTCATTCTTTTTCTATCCCCTTCTCTAGTCTTCCAGAACTTGTGAGATCATCCCTTGTTATTCAGCCTTGCTCCTATTTCCTTTCTGGTCTTTGATTTACACACTATCCTTCTTAAATTTTCTTACCACAGTGTAAAACCACTCTACCAAGGGAAAACATTTTCATTCAAACTCTTAATTTATAATCTGATCTGTTTTATAACTAGAGATTTTGCTCCTATGATCTAAGGTACAAAATAGTCATTACAGGTTGTCAGCTGCTAAACTCTGTTTCAAGCAATTGTTATTGCTAATTACATTACACTGAGAAGGATGGCCTATCCATTGTAATCAGTGGTTCTCCCTCTTGCAACAATACCGGGAAGTTCTGGGGTAATACCCTTACCACAGCCCAACACTGAAGGACTGGGAACTAAACTAAACAGATATCAACATCTCACTTTTAATTAATGGGGATGGTAGGATCTTTGAACAGACACAAATGAATCTCCTACACACAGAAGACATCCCTGAAGAACAGAATTTTCTCATGGTGGGCTTGACGTTAGTAATATAGCTACCTATTACAATAACTCACAAGTATTAACACAGAAAAAAAATAAAATTTTTCAGAAATAGGAAATGAAAAGACACAGAAGTAAAATGCAACCTCAGACCTCCAGTCTACCAAGAACAAATCCAGGAAAAATCCACAGAGAGGAAAACTGAAGACATGGAGCTGAAATTTCTGAAATGATAGCAACCAAAGTAAAAAAAAAAAAACAAAAAACAAAAAACAAATCCATGAGGCTATAGAGAAAATCAGAAGAGAAATAATGTTTCAGGTAAAAAAATAAATGACAACCATATGAAGGAATTACTCAGCATATCAAGAGTAGACATAAATCAAAAAATAGAGGAACATAGGAAAATGATGGAAACCTTGAATGCACACTATAGGAAAGAAATAGGATGCATGAAACAAATTCAAAGAGATATCCAGGAAATTAAAAATTCCTTGAATTTGAAAGCTGGAAAAGTCTTTTGAATGAAACTAAAGACAGAACTTTGGATCTTGAAGACATGATCACAGTTAGCAATCATGAAAGAAAAGATATCTTAAAAATAAGAAGATCTGGTGTAATAACTCTGGGGAGTAGAAAATAACAATTCAACATCCATAAGACAATGCAAATGGAAACAATATAAGACAGATATGTGCCAGAGAAAAAGCAAGAGTCCACACAAGTGACATAAAGAGACTATTTGGAGAAGTAATAGTAGAAAATTTCCCAAGCATGGGAGCAAAATCTGACGTACAGATAAGTGAGGAATATAGAACTCTACTTAGCCCTCACCAAAGAAAATATACACTCAGATGTATAATAATCAAGGTCCCAGAAATTCAGGCCAAAAAACCTCCCAGAATATTAAAAACTGTTAGAGAAAGTAAACAGAGAACACATAAAGGAAGCCCACCAGAATCATGGGTAACTTCTCAACATAAACTCCCAAGTCAAGTCAAACACTTCAATTTGGAGAAAAGTATTTCAAGTCCTGAAAGAAAACATCTTCCAGCTCAGATAGATGTACCCTGCAAAACTCTCTGTCAAAATTAATGGAGAAATAAGATACTTCTATGACAAAGAACAACTGAGAAAATTTATGACTAGCAAACTGACACTACAAGAGTATTGAAAGATATTCTAGATAGGGATAAAAATGACCAAAATTCCAAGAACAGTATTAAAAAGAAACCACCATACAGGGAAAACAATGAAACAGATGAAAAAAATAAGGGACCAACAGCAGGAAAATAACATTACAAAGATAAGCCAATTCATATCAGATATAGCCATCATTATAAATGGTCTCAATTCATCAATCAAATTAAACAAATCAGCATAGTGAATCAAGAATCAAGATCCAACAATATGCTACATATGAAAAGTATTTAACTCAATAATAAATCGATAGACTGAAAGTCAAAGGATGGAAAATAATATTCCATGCAATGGAAATCCAGAAAAAAGCAAAAGTACCTATGCTTGTTGTAGAAAATGTGAACTTCAAATCAAGAATTATCAAAAGAGATAAATATAGTCACTACATACTAGTTAGGGGAAGAATTAAAGAGGAAGTGATAACAACCAAAATATATATGTGACAAATGCAGAAGCACCAAAGTATATAAGACAAATATTAGTAACCATGAAAAATCAAACAAAAATGACACAATTGTAATGAGGGCATTAATACAAAAATGTCACAAAGAGAAAGATCAACTAGATAAAAAAATCAGGAAAGAAATAAAAGACCTGAACTAAACCTGTAAACAAATGGATTTAGTAGATGTTTACGTAGACCATAGACTAGTTCATATAACATGCTTAAGTAAATATAAAAGAATTAAAATTATCCCTTTCATGATATCTGACCATAGTGCAATGAGATTGGAAATTAAAATAGCAAAAGAAAGCACAAAAACTCCATTAACACACAAAAATCAAATAACACCCTCCTCAACAACCAATGGGTCACAGATGAAATTAATTAAGAAATTAAACAATGTCTACAATATGTACAATTAAAAGGAAATACTAGCAAACAGAACGCAGCCAATCATCAAGATTATACACCATGACCAAGTGAGATTCATCCCAGGAATGTAGGGATGCTTTACCATATACAAATTAATAAATGTAACACAACACATCAACAGAACCAAAACCAAAAATCACATCACCATCTCAGTAGATGCAGAAAGTTTTGACAACTCATTTCATGATTAAAAAAAAGCCCTACAGAAAATCAAAATAGATGGTCTTTACTGCAACATGATAAAAATCATCTATGACAAACCAACAACCAACATCATACTAAATGGACAAAACATGAAAGTTTTCACGAAAATCAGGAACAAGACAAGGATGTTCACTATCACCATTCTTGTTCAGTATATCTCTGGAAACATTAGCCATTAGACAAGAGAGAGAAATAAAGGAATAAGATAGGATAGAAAGAAGCAATATTATCATTATTCAAGGGTGATATGATATCTCACATAGAAGACCCCAAAATCTCCACCAAGAGACTTCAGAATTATTATGAAATTAACTAGTGTATCTGGACACGAAGTCAACACTCAGAAGTTAGTACTATTCAACTACACAAACAAAAACTCAGAGAAATAAGGAAACTACTTCATAATAGCATCCAAAAAATGAAATACTTAGGAATCACTTTACAAAGGAAGTAAAAGATCTCTACAGTGAAAACTACATTACTCTGAAAAAGAAGACTGAAAAAGGCATGAGAAAATGGAAAGATATCCCTTGTTCTTGGGTAGGAAAAACCAATATAGTGAAAATGGCATAATTCCAAAACCATTATACAGATTTAATGCAATTAGAATCAAAATTCCAACAGCTTATCTCACAGAATTAGAGAAAATAACTCCAAAATTAATTTGGAGCCAGAGAGATCTAGAATAGCAATTCTGGGCAACAAAAGCAAAGTAGAAGGAATCACAATCCCTGACTTGAAATTATACTACAATGCTACTGTGATGAAATCATCAGGATACTGGCAACATACAAGTCTGAGGATCAGTGAAACAGGTTAGAAGATGCAGACACAAATAAAAACAGGCTTATCTTTGACAAAAGGGCAAAGCATGTTCACTGGAAGTGTCTCAGTTACTTTTCTCTTGTTGCTAGGACAGATAGATACCTGATACTCAAAATAAGTGAAGGAAAGGTTGACTTAGCTCACAGTTACTGGATGCTTCAGTCCATACTCAGCTGGCATCAAGGCAGAGTGGCACATGGAAGAAAGCAACCTATCATGATAGTGGCGAAGAGCAGAGAGCAAATGGAGTGGCAGCAGCTAAGGCAGCTAGCCAAACTCTCTCCCCTCCTTACATTTTAACACAAATTATCTTCCCCAGGGCAGATGCAGAATCCGTGCCCACAATAATCAATCACAAACTCTAGAAGTCAAGTCACTTCATGACTGCTTGAGGCTGTGGTTGGAAATCTATACACAAAACATAACAGGAAGAAAAATAGCCTCTTTAATAAAGGGTGTTGGAGAAACTGGTTTGTCACATGCCAAAGACTAAAACAACCTATATCTATCACCATGCAATAAAGTCAAAATGGTCCAAAGACCTAATATTAAAATATAAATACTAAATTGACTGCAGAAAGTAGATAAAAACCTTGAAGACAGAAAGATAAGCAGAGAGTTCACAAACAAAGCCTGAAATACACAGCAAGTACTTCAAACAATCAACAACTGGGATCTCACCTCATTAAAAAGCTTTGGCAGGGTTGGGGAGATGGATCAGTGGAATAAGTGCTTCCCTGGCAAGCACAAGGACCTGAGTTCAATCCCCGGTTTCGTGTAAAAAATAAAAAGATTTGGCACATCAGAGGAAATCACTCACAGAGTGTAAAGAGAACCTACAAAGTAGGAAAAAATTTAGCCAACTGTCCCTCAGAGAGAAGACTGATATCTATAACCTACAAAGAACTGAAAAAATCAAGCCCCCAAACTCAAAGATACAATCCAGAAATGGGCATCCCAGGTGAACATGCATTTCTCAGATGAAGAAGTACAAGTGGAAAATAAATATATGAAAAAATGTTTGACATCACTGGTCATCCAAGAAATGCGAATTAAAACAACACTGAAGTTCCATCTCACCCCAGAAGGAATGTTGATCATCAAGAAGTCAACCAACAATAAATGCCTTATGGTTCTGGGGAGAAAGGAAGCCTTCTCCAGTGTTAGTGGGAATGTAGAGTGGTGCAATCACTATGGAAATCAGTGTTCCCTCAGAAAACTAGGATCAGAGGACCCTCTCAACCCAGCTATTCCCCTTCTGGGCATTTTTCTAGAAGAATTAGAAACATCATACCATAACAGCGTATGTACACCCATATTTATAGCAGCACCATTTGTCATAGCTAATCTTGGAAAGAACCTCAGTGCTCATTAACTGAGGGATGGATAAAAATGATACTGTATTTTTATATAATAGGGCACTACTCAGTTATAACTAAAGATAAATTTGAGGCTTTTATAGGTGAATTGAGGCAATTTGAGACCATATGCATAAATGAAGTGAGTCAGACTTGATTCAACCATCATATTGTCTCACTAGTGTAAGAAAGAGCTAGTATGATCCAAAATGTGCAACAGGTATTTTGACATGGGAAGAAACTGTTCAAAAAGAAAGGACAACTTGGATGGGGGAGAACAGAAAAAGAAGGAGGAGGAGGAGGAAGAAGAGGAGGAGGAAGAATAAACATATATGATAGCTAAGATGATCATAATACTAATTTCTATCAGTTCATTAAAAAGAAAGGTCTGTGTTTATACTGTTTGACCAATTTTTCATGCCTACTTCTTGTAATCTGAGCAACCACACTGAAGAGAGCAATACACAAGGCATTAACCACTGTTAACCTTCTATTGTTTTGAATCATTTTTTATTGTTTTTTCTCTTTAAAAATGTTATTAAACCCACAATTTCATTCTACATAAAACAAAATAAAGATATAGAAGTTCATCTTTTAAAAAGAAATTTGTATTATACATTTGGAAATAATTACTGGAATATTAGCATCTAAGTTCAAGGATATCTGGGCAAGACATACACATGTTAAGGAAAGAAACATGCTATCTTCTTGGAAAGAGCTGGCGGCTCCTGACCGAACAGGGTCTCTTGGGCAGAGGTGGCCAGCCTACGGCACAGCTGGCTGTTTGTATCCTTGGAAGCTGTAAAAGGTTGCCATCATCCCTGGCGACAGCTCAGTGGCACAAATGCCTACCTGGTGAGTGCAAGGTCCTAAGTTTGATCACTGGTATTGAAAAAAAAAATCCAAACACATAAAAGGTTGCTGTCATGGACCCAAGGTGTAACTTTTGCACTTTGATTTTTTTATACTACTCTTCACATTTTTGAAAGAAAAAAAGCAGATGTGTCTCCTTTTGTTTTTGAAAGGAGCATGTACTATAGAGCAAGACACTTCCTTTCAGCAATACATACCATGTATAAAAGAAGAAAGCAGTGGAATTTATTACTTTGGATATGTCAGTATGCATGTGGTAAACCTGTGAGATGAATTGAAATTTGAGATAAAGTCCAGTTCTCCTTCTTTACAATAATATATTTATACACTGAGATCTATACCAGCATTTAATAGTTCACAGACATTTTCTAATTCTTAGCATATTTTTCTTGATGCACCACATTCCTGAACGTGTTTCATTTGGCACTTTCTTTCAGAAATTGCTGTTCTTTTGTAAATGTTATCACTAAGGTCTGTTCAAAAAGTTCCAGGAGAACAAGAACTTGCTTAGCGACTTATATAGGAATTATTATTTCTTATAGTTCATACAACAGAATACATATTATGCATTATCATTTTTATTAATAAAATTTCAAAGTTGCCTGCATCTAATGACATGTGTAATAGATTTAGTAGTTACCTAAATGTACATTATGTATGTATGAGGAATTTGAAATTAATTTATGGTCAATACCTCTAACTGTTGAAATCCTATTAACATATTCATGATATCAATTTAATAATTTTGTTAAATCTTAGTATTAATTTTAAAGGAAAATAGAATTATATACCATTTCATATGTATATACTTCATTAATTCTCTATCATGTTAGAAGTCCTTAGATGCAGTGACATTTGGTCTCAAATAGGTCTGAATTTAACGATGCGTTGGTCACTGGTCGGCTATATCAGTCTGCATGATTCCTGAAATTCTTTGACCTTCCAACTTTCACATACTAAGAAATGATAATGCCTACCTACTGAGACTATTGTGAAGATGAATAACTTCATGGAGTTCTTAGCAGAAACACACACTTAGGAAATTACAGATCTCTATAGAACTATTTCTCTAGAAACTTCATTTCAAAAAAAAAATATATATATATAATTCTCTATAAGCAGATAAACCTGTGAGTGAATGTAATTTGTACAAGAACAGTTTAATTTGTTTCTAATGTTGGTCAGAAAACACAAGCAAAATGTTTGAAAATAAGAAAAAATATATTTGATATGTATTTGGTTTTGTATAAAACCAATGATAAGCTAAAATTTTAAAAATCTAACAGATATTAGAAAGAATAAAGGCTCTAGTACTATTAATCATTCTTTGATTGGTGTTCCATTTCTGGAATGCCCTAACAACAGAAAATTAATAAATTCTTTTCAAATTTTTGTTCCTTGAATTTTTATACCTAACATGAATTTTACACAAACATTAAAAAATATTTGCAATCTTTAGCATAAATTGGTTAAAGAACTTTAAAAAATCTTAGGCCTGGTTTTTGAAATCGACACTTACATTTGAGTGTATGAAAGAAAATCTTGTTCATTTTTGAGGATCCTACACCTCTATGCTATTTATGAATAGACCATTCCTGCATTAGAATTTATTTTAAAAGGGAAAGATGATACAGCCCACGTCAACCACATTCACCTCATTGATTCCACCTCATTTCCACAGGCTGCTCCAAAAATAAAAACAGAGGGTTTTTTTTTTGGTATAGATGGAGCCTAGTTTCTTCCTTTCAAACAGAGTGTTTTGTTTTGTTTTGTACAGGGTCTTACTATGCAGATTGTACTTGTAGTGTTCCTCTTGTTTTCAGTCTCCCCAGTGCTGGGACTAAAGGCGTGTACCACCACGCCTGGTCTCTGTGGCTGGCTCAGCGCTCCCGGGGATGGGGCAGGTGCCGCATGTGGTCCCAGGGATCAAACCCCAGGCTCTGCACTTGCCTAAGCAGGCGCTTAGTCAGCTGAGCTATATAGCTGGCCCTCAAACAGATTTTGAAGCTAGTGTTTAAACATGTTTAAGAAGCAGCTGGATTTTCTAGAAAATTTATGACCTAACAAGAGTATGAATAGATCAAACAACATTTATAGAAAGACTCAGGGATGGATTTTGAATACTTAGGTTTCCTAGAAAATATTGACAAGTAATTTTGAAATTCGGTTGAACTAAATATAATTCAAATTATAGTTGAAGATAGAAAATATCCAAGGAGTGATATAATGTGTCTCTGTTTTGGTTAGAAAGCAATAATATACATAATAAAAAATTATTACAATGGAAACTACATCCTAATTTTCTAGTACTTTTTATGATTCTAATAAACATTCCATTGTTAAATACATGGGCTATTTCCCATTGAAGTAATTCCTGTCATTCTATTCATTTTAACAACTGTCATTTTAGTGCAAGTAAATTAAAAATGAAAAACTGAGGTCCAAGGCTTTATGTTTAGTTGGTGTCAAGGCAAATAACAGAAAACAGTCCCCCATGTTCCTGTACTTGGTGTTATTTCACCATTTCTGACCATAAATGTATATACTTAAAAATATGTGATAAGTAGATTTAACAAAGTCACAATAAATTGTGGTTGCTGCTATCATTTACACAGGAAAGTTAACTTAGTGTACCACAATTTGCAGAATAGTTCATCTTTGAAAAGACCATAATTTTTTTAACTTTCTTCAAATTTGGAAATATCAATACCTGTATCCTTATTACTAAAAAATGAAAAGCGATTAAAATTCACATAATGCAGTGACTCAGTGAAGAAGCAGACTTAGTATCTTGACCACTTGCTTATGTTATAAGGGAACTGGCACCAAATAACGCCAGAATACCTAGCAAGTCCTGGTAGTACATGAAAAGAATAGAAGTTAGGCGGTTCAATATGAACAAAGCAATTTCAAAGAACAAATAGAAGAGAAAAACTAATGAGAATAGAATTGATTAATTGTCTTCACAGTTGCTTTATGTTTAGCAGAAAATGTTTATGCCCAAGTTACTCCTACCCAACATTCAACATCAGAGGAGGAAAGGGTTGTTAAGTTCACCATTTGCATAGGTTTCCATCCATAACTGCCTGGCTCCCAGGCAGAGGGGCTTCATGACGGGAGAAAAACAGCTAAAGCAGCCAGCGAGGAGGAGGAGAAGGAGGAGGAGGAGGAGGAGGGAGAAGAGGAGAGGGAGGAGGAGAAGGAGGAGGAGAAGGAGGAGGAGGAGAAGGGGGAAGAGGAGAGGGAGGAGGAGAAAGAGGAAGAGGAGAACAGCCCCTTCCACCTCCCTAGGGCAGTGTAGCACTCACTCCCTTGATCCTAGCATTAAACCATGAATCAATCCCAAAATCTGGATTCAGCCTCCTCAGAAAGCCTATCTCCATGATTGTGTGAGGTTTTGAGGGACTGCCACACACAGACTGTAATGGTTTATAATATTTAGTGAACAATTTTAGATATAGAACTTTAAAATATATTATGGTTCAAATAAATTATTACAACAAAGAAAAAATTAAAAAATAAAATTTATTTTTTGTTTGTGTTAGAAGTAACATATTTTAACTTTGTGCCTAATTCATGAATTTTAAAGATTAGTACTACATACTGAGAGTAACCTAAATTCATGTTAAAATGCTTCTTTTACTCTTAAAATTATTTTATTTCATTAAAATTTTCTAATTTTATTTTGAAAAATACTTTAAAAAGTTGGAAATAAGTCCATGTTGTAAAAGTATTCCCCACAAACTATTCTATAAGAGCTACCTATTTTCTGAAGAATCAATAATATCTTATCCATAATACTCAATGACTACTTTTGTTCTCAATTTTTAAAAACTAAATCCAGCTTTTGAGATGCCCTCAAGTCCCTTCCACTTTGGCCTTACTCCGGGTCCTCACTTAGGGGTACACGCACATGGTTTTTGTCTCGTGAGATGGCAGATATAGATATAGCGACACATACACATATATAAGGAAAACTGAGTTTAGAAAGACTTCCCTAGAGATATTTTCTAAGTGTCACACAGGAGAATACCGAAGATGAACAAGAAACTTGGCTTCATTACTTTCAAAACTTGGTAGGAGAAAACTGCACCCCTCCTTCCAAACGTGTGTGAGGCTTAGGTGCCACCACCTTGGCCAGTAACTGGATGTCTCTATGAACTTTGACTTCCACATAATTTTGAGAGACGTTTTCACTTTTTGTGTACTGCCCACCACGTGCCCTTAGGAACTCCCTCGCACTCGGTGCAGAGCATTTTGTGGAAGCGGCTTTCCACGTCGCCCTACACATGGCTTCCACCACTTACACTCAGACAGGATTCCAGGGAGCTTGAAACTCACCGCTCGGCTCCACGAAATGATTTCGTGATTCTGTTAATGTTAGCGTTTAAGAACTCAGCCACTCCACTCCTCTGCCTTTCCAATGTTTTAACATACGGGGAAGGTGGGGTGAAGTATTTACTCAGCTACCTACACAGGCACTTCGGTGTAAATAAAACAAAATATATGTTTTGGTTTCTTAGACACCACTGTCATGCAATCATTAAATCAGTGTGTTCGAAAGTTTGGATTAGTTGGTACACAAAAGGTGTTTCATGGTTGTTAACTAAGACTGTGCTAAAAACAAGTTAGAATAGATATACAGCTACTTTCTCTTAGTTAAATGAGAAGCAAGATTTGTACTAATAGTGTTTGGGCATCATATCTGCATCTTGTACTATGAATAACTATTTTGAAGACAACAATATGCAATGCATCAATTATTGTAACTTCTACTAACCTGTTTTGAAACTGCCTCATTGCTATTTCTTTCTCAATAAAATAAAAAATAAAAAATGGCAAAAGTAAGAAAGGCAAACAAACAAACAAACAAACAAAAAATAAAAAAAAAATTGCCCTGACCACACATGCATGTAGAACTTCAGTCAGTAAATGTTTTGAGCCCAAGCTTCCAGGAAATGGAATAATCCTGCCACACTTAAAAACTGACATACTGCAAAGGGACTTCAGGGAGCTGAATATCTGAGAGTATTTCTAGAACAATGCATTCTTTGAGTCTTACAAAAAGTACTCTTAAATTCTCCCCTCATGTTATTCTGAACTAAAAAATAAAAACATAACATATTTTAAAAAATTCCTAAATTTTAAGGGCCAGCCAGATAGCTCAGGAGATTAAGGTGTCTGCTTTGGCAGAGCGCAGCAGCCCGGGTTCGACCCCAGGCCTGCCGTGCCAGCCCTGTCCCTGGGGCATGCTGAGACTGTGACTGAGACAGCGCGTGGTGGTGCACGACCGTAATCCCAGTGCTTGGGAGACTGAAAACAGGAGGATCACTATGAGTCTGATCTACATAGTGAGACCCTGAACACCCAGTAGACCCTGTACCAAATACATAAAAAAAAGAAAGCTCCTAGATTTTAGTAGCTGCTGCATCTGTAATTTATGAGCATAGGAATTTTGTATTGAAATTTATTTTAAGTTGAAAAATACTTAGAAGCATTCAAGGAAATAGCAATAGTGATGGCTAGTGTTGAAAAAAATCATTTATACTTTTAAGGAAAACATATCAGTAGAAGAGATTATCTTAAGAGTACCTGGCCAGTATAAAAAGACAATATGATGAATATCTCCATGACTGATATGTTACAATTTGCTTTGTTTTATAAAGTTTTAATTTAAAATATTTAGAATTTGATGAATAATTGCAGATAGTAGAAGTAATTTCCATGTTCCATGGTTTTTAATATAATTGATATATTTAATGAGGCACATTTATCACAATAAGCCTATACAGCTGCATTATTATTTCAATTCATCTATTATTCAAGTTTCTCTGCTATTTTCTACTTTTTTTTTCAGTACCAGGGATTGAATTCAGGGTCTTGCACTTGCCAGGCAAGCACTTCTTCTACTGAGTCATCTCCCTGGCCCCTTGTCTATTTTTTCTCTTCCAGGATCCCATAAAAGATGCAGATTACATTATTTATGAAATCCTTTTAGGTTATGCTTAGCTAGAGATAATTTCTCAGTCACCCCTTGTTTTCAGATCCTTGACACTTTCTACAAATATTGATCAAGTATTTGGCGCAGTATCTGGGATTTGTTAGATGGCTTACCAATGATTAGCCTACAATTATCACTTTTTTGCATTTGGAAGAGGAAGGCTAAAGAATTAATGTACCATTTTTCTCATATGGGTATTGGAATGCGTGTACAGGGGTAAGACCGCTTGCTTCATGAAATCGCATGAAACAATCATCTTCCACTTTTATGCTCTCCACGTACCACAGCTGAATAAATCTTCACATGTCCCGTGTCACTCCCCAAGTGCTGCTTTTTCTGTCAACAGCCTGTGTCCACCTTTACTTAGGTATATCTGGGGCATGTGAAAATAAAACACACTACACTAATGCTGTTTGGCATTCCCACCATACTTGTGGACTTGTTTTCTGAATTCCTTGCATCCATAAATACAAGGAATTCACCCATAAATACAAGGAATTCGCCTACCCTAACCAGAAGATCAGAAATTAGGTAAAAGTCCACTTTTTCACTTACTCACTTATCTAGGCTATGAATATTCAATAGTGTAGATGGCAATTTACTGTCCACCCTTGTTCTCCAGTTTCCCTCAGTCACCCTTCTACCTCATTCGTGTCCTCCACATGGCTCGGTGGGATTTGTGCCACAGAACCCCTCTCATTTCATTTCTCTCTAGTGTTCATGTTTCCAGAACCTGGAAATGTGTAGCTCTTTTGGGTCCTACAGAATAAAGTTTCAATCTGATTTCAAACTACTGGACCTTGGCAAATTGCATAACCTTCCAAAATCTCAATATTCTTAACAATAAAATGGAAGACTTTAATATTTAAATATAAATAACATTCTAAGATATGATTGGTATGTAAAAATCATCTAAATAAAATACATTATTGATTCAAAGGGCAGCGCTTAAATATTTTAGTTAAAATAAATTTTTAAATGTGATTTTTTTTTTTTGCCTGAAAAGCTTGTAGGCTTTTATTTATAGTAGGAGTCAGCAAACTTTTCTGCACAGGCTACATGATAATTACTTTTGCCCTAGCGAACCATACAGAGTCTGTAACAGTGTGCATTTGTCTCTGTCACTGAAGCGTGTCAAGAGCCGGGGACGACGCTGCACGCGGAGGTCTGGCGCTCGGAGCTGCTCTGTGCGCCGAAGCGCAGCAGTCGGCGGATCCGCCTGCAGACCACCGGACAACGGCTGGGAGCAACAGGATGAAGTTCCAGGGTGGCCACAGCCCCGAGGTACATCATTCAGGCCTTCCTCTTCCACCTGGTCTCTTTCTTTTCTCCCTTTTCTTAATTTGCACACCAGCGGCCCGACCGACCGTGTCCGACTTCCCCGCAACCTTGCCTCCCACTGCCTGCGTTTCTGCCAAAGCAGTCCCACCCGATCCCTTCTTCATCCCTGACTGAAATCCTGAGGTTTTGCTCAGCACGCAGCGGCTCAGGCTTCCTCTCCTTCACAAAGTTTAGACACTCTAGCGAACGCGCATGTTTCCGCGTCGGTTGTGTCAGAGTCATTTTCTTGCTTCTAGAATCTTCCTCAGTACATTCCTGGGGAGATACCGTGCACTCTAATGTTAGCAACTTCCCACGTCATCCTGCAGCGCAAATTCCGAAGGGCGCAAGGTTACGTTTGCACAAACGAAGTAGCCTCTCAAAGCCGCACTAACATATTAGCGCTTCTATTTGAGAAACGGAAGTTGCGCCTTCTCAGCGCCATCGCCGGCGATCCCGAGGCCTCGCCCTCCGCACTGCGCCTGCTGCCGGCCGCCGCCGCGCGTCCCAGCCTTCACCTCTCCTGCTCCGACTCGCGCTCGAGCCCTCCTTGTGCACACGCAATCAGCACGGGCTACACGGGCATTATCTCACTTCCTTTTCTATGGTTGAGGCGAAACATGGTCAGCTGGGGCTCCGGGATGCGGCTCAGCGGTCGGACAGGTTCTGCACACCTGCAGGGCAGCGCAGCCAGTCCCCGCCCGGCTCTCCCCACCAGTAACCACACTGCAGTTTCTGTGTAGGTTTTTCTTTTCTTTTTCTTTTTTTAATTTTGACTAACAGAACTCTGTCTCACATTGAAAAAGTTACCTTTACATTTTATAGATGTTGTATAATCAATGTATTGAAGATTATGACAAGTCGAATTTGGAATTGTTCTTTGTTTTGTCATTGGTTATTAAAATTAGAACACCTTAGCAATTTTAAATGAGTAGTATTTGAAATTATTTTGTCTTTGATGGCCCAGATGTGCTTTATGAACGTTTGTATTTTCAGTGCTGAACATACACACAGAACACTCAATGCTTAAAAGCAGGTTTCTCTAAATTCTTAGCATATATGTACTTATTAACTGTATCTGCATTTAGGACTTACACGTCTCTGCCTGCTATATATAACACTTTATATGGCGGAGCACTGAACTCTTTGAAAGTAGGATTGCACTATGTTTACTTATCTAGACTTCACTGGTTATAGGACATTTATTTTTCATTTTTTTATTAAGTCTTTCTTCAAAGTATTTTATTTTCGTTAGTGCACGGCGGCAGTACCTAAGGACCACATGCTCACGGGAGGCTTGCGCACACACACAGCACAGCTCAATGACTTATTCAGTTTCCACTTTCCACCTCTGTGCTTTTATTATTCTAGTTAGCTTCGCCTGGGTTTGCACTCCTCGTGGGACAGCGACATGCATACGCAGCTGCAGTCCTTTCCTCAGCCCCTCAGCCTGCCTTCCGCTCCCTCTCACGCCCCTCACTGCCTTGCAGTCTTCGGTATCTCTGGGTGCACATCGGCTCTACCTAGTGCTTGCGCTCCTTGTGCGGCCTCAGTGCCTGGGCGCCACCCACTCCGACCCCTTTTCTCATCCTTCATCCCTTCTCTGCCTTGATTTTTCCTCCATCTCTTGGTCCTCTTTCTTTTTCAGAATGATCTCTCTGGTTGTAGGACTTTCAAGTAACTCATATGCAAATAACTTTTGTATTATGGAGTTTAAGTGACCAGGGATTTATTTTTATTTTTATTTATTTTTTGTATTTTAGGGAAGGGTCTACAGGGTGTT
>NW_004524588.1:23463481-23472211 GCF_000260255.1 Octodon degus
ATAGGGTTGTTCCAGTAAGGAAGAAATAACCATAGTGAGTGTAGCACAGCCTGAATCTACTGCTGATGGATGAGACAAATAGGCAGCTTCATATACAGCCAACAGACTGCTCTCGTCAGGAGCTCAGTTCCAAGAAACACTGGAAAGATTCCAGGTGACCACTGGCTTCCTCAAAGGCATGTTTCGGAGGGCTGCTAACCAAACACATGGCTCTGAGCAAACACAGCCACACCCTTGGGTGCAAGGAAGGGCTGGGATCCTACAGTGTCCCATGGCGGAAGCAGCACCTGATTGTACTTTTGCTTTTGATTAACAATAATGTACTACATCAAGACACAGTAAGTCTTTTCCAAGTAACCCAATATATTTTATGAGAAATACCCTTGTACCTAAAGGCAGGGGATGGGATGCTTCCTATAATCCGTGTCTCCGGTATGATCAATTAATGTGGAGCTGCCTGATGTAGTAGTCACTTTCAGAGAGCCCGAGGAAGAATACCGTGCTAACTATTGTGTAACTTATGTAACTGGAGCTCATAGCACGAGCGATGGCCCAGAAAGCCGGGCTAAGCGAGCAATCTGCAGATGCAGTATGTGCCTTCCGGCCTTGAGGACCACTGTGAGAACTCTGACGCTTCAGGTTGCAGAAGTAACAAGTTAACTAGCTGGAAAATGACTTCAAAACATTTTTAGTAAAATGAGACAAATTATATGAGATTATTAAACCAGTTTCTGCTTACAAAGAATATTGTACTGTCAGGTATCTAATCACTCAGGAAATGAGAGTCATGGTACACTGAATAGTATTAGATTGACCTTGTTAATAATTATCTCTGAGTTAAAGAGATTTGGAGTCAGTGTACCACCTGGGGAAGTTAGAATACAACTTCCTTTAGTTTCTGTTATTCTGACTGACTAAATCGTAAGGTGGAAATAATGTGCAGAGGGCTGGTGAGATAGCTCAGCAGTCTAAAGCACCTGCTTAGGTTTCCACAAGCCACCAGCCCTGCCCCTAGGGCGGGCTGAGCCTGCCACACACACACAAAAAGGACAGCATTTGAGTTGTTGATATCAGTACATTAAATTTCAAGATCTCCTTGTGCAAAAAACTGTGGAGGATTCCAGAAAATGCACATAGCTCAGGGCTGGCAAGATAGTTCAGTGGACTAAGCGCCTGCTTTGGAAAGAGCAGGGACCAGGGTTCAGTCCCCCATCCCACATGCCATGTGGTGCACGCCTGTAATCCCAGCTCCCGAGAGGCAGAAAACAGGAGGATCGCTATGAGTCCGAGCTGCGCAGAAGACCCTGTACCAAATACATAAAACAAATACATAAAATGATAAAGGAAAAAAGTGCACATAACTGTTCTCATCGACTGACTGGCCCAGTCTACGCAAATCTCCTCACTTCCGTGGATTTTGAGGTCTTAGTGTGAGGATTATTCCGCTTCTCGCCTGGTAAAAGTAGGCCCACGCCAGAGCAGTGCCCTGAGCACTCTGAGTCTGGATGAAGAAAGCGAGAGCTCGCAGGCCTGTGTACCAAGGACTGTGCGGCCACTGAGAAGCACCGACCCGCGGCCCAGCGTCAGCTCTCTCAGCTGAGCGCGCCTGGTCCTCTGTGCAGCCTACAGCCGAGAAGCCCCGCGGCCGCCTCGGGATCTGTCCAAGAGCTGCTTCTCTTCTGCTGTGGGCCTCTTGAGAACTGCAGGACTTAGAAACACAAGCCTCAAAAAGCCCAGAAAGCAGCAACAATCCCTTTGAACTGCGGAGACAAAGAAGCACACCTTGGCTGACAGTGACGCTGTACATGAGAGGCAGTAGTTTCAAAGAAATGTAAAAATATCATTTCTAATGGAATTATGAGCTAGAAAAATACTGTTTTCTATCAAAAATCCCATAGGATTTTTTTAAAAAGATGTTAGCTAACCTATGGCTTGGAAGACTGAATTCAAGAAGGATGTCAAAGCAACCAAAAAGAAAGCAAAGTTGAGCAAAAATATTCATAGGGAATTTCCAGAAAAAAAAATCTATGTATGTGTGCACACACACCACCCATACCATCCACCTATCACCAGTATCAACTGAATCCAGTAGCTGTAGAGATTATTTAAAATGAACCAAAATAATTTTTTATAAAAACCAAACCTCAAATATTCATCACCAGCATTCCCATAAAAAGAAATATCTAAAAATTTTCCAGAGAGATTGAAAATATTCTTATGTAGATACTAGAGATACAGAAAGTAACAAAGGGAAACAGATAAATAGCTGAGAAAAAAGACACTCAAGTACTATTATATCATAAAAACAATACCAATGTCATTTGAAGAGTAAAGGATATGCACAGGACAAAATATACAGGAATAGTGGCATAGACAAGGTCAAATGAGTGGAGAAAAATGTTCAAATTAATATTTGTTTGGAATCTGAGTAGTATTAACCCTTACCAAGTCAGGCATGCAAGTTTTAAGCCTGCAAATGTTGTCACTAAACTATTATCAAAATAACACATTATAAATGCAGAAGGTATGATAAAAACTTCAGTTCAAAAGGATTTGAGAGGAAAGAGATGGCATAAAGTAGGCGAGATAAATCTAAAATGGAAAATAGTTGATAGGAGCTGAGTAGATATCTCAGTGGAGTAAGTACATGCCTGGCGAGCGCAAGGTCCTGAGTTCAATCCCTGGTACCGCCAAAATAAATAAATAATTATAAAAAAAAGAAAATAGTTCCTACAAACATATTAGGACTTTAGTAAATTGAAACAAAAAATATTAAAGGTAAAGATGGTCACCATAGAAAAATGAAACACAAGTAAATATTGATTATATGAAAGATATTAAATAAAATAACTATCCATGCTCCTTAAACAACAGGATGGACTAGATGACATAATGAGAACCATATCCAGCCACTACAGGGAATAACTCATTTTCCAATACGTCTGATATATTTACTAAGATTTTACTTATACTTACTAATATGATTACTATGTATTTGAAATTAAAAGTAAATCCTTGAATCAATAGATGGAAAAGTAAATGGAAAACACCTAGAAATTAAGAGAACATTCTTTGAAATACTCTTGTGTCAAACAAAAGTCACCACAAAAAGCAGAAAGAATTGAAATATCATGGAAGAAAAACGTGGTTGACAAATGCCTGCTTATGTTCATAGATTAGAAATAATGAGAGCAAAATATCAACTATCAAACATTAAAATAAAAATAATGGTAAAAATTGAACCAAATAAAAATAAGAGCACAGATTAATAATATTGAAATAAACATATAAGATCAGAAAGTAATGATTCTTTGAGCAGTCAGGAATCATCATGGGACGACTAGTTAAAGAGCTCTAAAATAATACAAAGAAGTAAAGTAAGAATGCCAACACAGATCCTAGAGTTTTGTTTTCTTTTAATCTATTATTTCTTTATGTATTTGGTACAGGGTATTGCTAAGCAGCTCGGACTCATAGTGATCCTCCTGTCTCAGCCTCCCCAGGGCTGGCATTTCAGGCGTGTGCCACCCCAGCACGGGGAGAGGCCAGCACCAAATGCAGTGCTCAGGATCGAACCCCAGTCCTTGTGCTTGCCAGGCAGGTGCTTAGGCCACTGAGCTATCTCCTGAGCCCAATCCTACAAATTTTATATAACAAAAAGAAAATTAAAAATAATCTTATGGTAAGAAATTTCAAAGTACTTTGAAATGGAAAAATACACATACCAGGGAGCAGACATGACTCAGAGCTGGAAGAAGGACAGCGGAAGGCCCGAGAGGACACTCGCACAGCCCCTCCAGGCTCTGCGCCAGTCGTGCTCTCTTGTCTGCTCCGCCCTCCAGGTGGTGCAGAGCTCGGTGCACTAGCTTGGAGTGAACCCCACTGGCTGCCCTAAATTATCCTCTGCACAAACTCGGGGTGAGCTGCATTGGCTCTTCTGATCAGGGTTCGCCTGGAAATGTGAAAATAGAGTAGCTGTCACGCGTGCTTCCTGGCTCTGGGTGCAGGACATTGCATTTTCCATCATTTGATTTATCAGTTTATTTTGATTGAGTTGTTTGTTGAAATCCAATTATTATAGTCTGTGTTGTATGATTTGGGAGTTGACACCATTAATATTGTGTATTATTATTGAAAGGTATTTATTGAATTATGTAATTAGGTCGCTGCAGTTTTCAAGTGCTGCTACTGATCTCTCTCTCTCTCTCTCTCTCTCTCTCTCTCTCTCTCTCTCTCTCTCCCCCCACCCATACATTCAGCTACTGATTTGGTCAGATGTATTTTCTCCTTTTGAGCTCTTTTGTGATGTTTATCTTGCTCTCTGAACTACTTGTTCTTCCAAATGTGTACAGTTTCTAATGTCTTATCAAGTATTTTTATACTGTCTTTAAATTGAAAATGAAAAGTGAAAAGGACAAGAAAAAAATTAAGGTTTATTGAAAGCAAGTATCAATGTTTAATCATTTGACCAATCTCATATACCTATATCTATAGCAACAGATATTATCATAAAATATCTAATATAACAACCAGTGTTAATTTTCTATTCTTGTTTTGAAATTCTGTACCATATGTATTGTTGTATGTTACTGTTTCTGTCTTTTGTTTTGCTGGTTTCTGTTTTTGTTTTTGCTCTCTAAAGTAAAAAAAAAAATCTTAAAATTTTATGCTGGATGAGAAGAGATGCAGAATAGGAAAGTAATGCTGAGTCAAAAGAGCAAAGCAAGCTGCCTTGTGCAATAATAAACATAGGCCGGTACTGGCACAAAGCAAGAGCTTCTCAACTGATTCCCTGTTGACGAGTTGATGAGGAGAATAGAATTCAGGTTGAAAGGCGAACCCATGGATCTTAGCCATCTGGCTTCTGACAAAGGGGTCAAAGATAAGCTGGAGCAAAGAAAACCTCCAAGAGATGGTGCTAGGCAAACTGCTACCCACATACAGAAGGACCGGGTGAGACCCATATCTCTCACCCTGTACTAAGTCAAGTCAAAGTCAATCAAAGACACAGATAAAAGCTGGAAATGCTGACCCAGCTGTGAGACAAAACTGGTAAAACTCTTGAAGACATTGAGGCCAAAGCAAGAGCTTCTCAACTGATCCCCTTCTGCATAGGAGGTTATAGACAAATCAACTTAATGTCAAATTACAAGACCTCTACACAGAAAAGAAAACCACCAACAGATGAAGACAGGACCTATGGAAAGGGTAAACACTTTTGCCAATTATTCCTCAGACAGAGAACTAACATCTGAGGTGTACAACAGTCAAAATTTATATCTGAAAAAATAAAAGGCAATCAAAAATGGACAACTAAGATAGATAGACACTTCTCAAAGGCTGTACAACAGCCCTGAGTTCATGCAAAACTGCTCAGCATCTTTGGCCACTAGGGAGATGCAAATCAAAACAACACAGAGTTACCTTTCTCCAGTAAAAATACCCACCATACTTTTCTAAAATGATATTCACAAAAAACTTAAATTTCAGTCATTATAGGAAGATGGGTTGATGCTGACCTCGTAACTCTAAGTGAAATAAAGATACTGAAGTCTAAATTCAGCACATGTTTCTTATACATGGAATAAAGATAAACAATTTTAAAGAGCAAGTAAGAAATGGCATGAGAGCAGACGGGGAAGCAGACCTTGTAGGGACAACAGGGATCTGGGGAAGGTGGAAAAGGAGGTGGTGGGGTGAAGAGGGAGCAAAATGGTTGAGACGTGATTTGCTCATGTACTAATTCCCCAAAATGCATGTAATTATCATATATACCAAATACATCAGCAATATTTCAAAAACCACAACATAAATCAAGACTAGTCTCTCACTGGTCAAATAAAATTAATATGTAATGGAAGGTGTTCCACAACATAAATTCCAGACATAAGTGGCTGGGGGTTTTTATGTTGTTGCTGTTCCTTTGTTTGTTTGCTTGTTTTTTTTGTTTGTTTGTTTGTTTTGTTTTGTTTTGTTTTTTTGGTACTGTGAATCAAACTCGGAACCTTGACTTGGCCAGCCTGGTGCACTGCCACTGAACTATCTCTCCAGCATATAAGTAGCTTTATCTTTGAATTCTACCTGACACCTGATAAACAAAGAGTATTGAGTTTTAATAAAACTCTGTCAAAAAACAGAAAAAAGAGAATTATCTTTCCATTAGTTTTTAGTTTATTTGTTTGTTTGTACCAGGGATCAAACTCTCAACCTAGCACTTGCCAGGCCGCCACTGTGCCACTGAGCTGTATCATTAGTTTTTCAGTTAGTTTTATGACACTCTTACTACCTTGAAGCCTGAGGAAGGCATCACACCGCGCAGCCTGAGGAAGACAGCACAACTAAATTAAAAGCTACCGTATTTCACGTGTGTGTGTGTGTGTCTGTGTGTGTGTGTATGTGTAATGACACCAAAGAAAATATTAGCAAACCAAATGCAACAACATATTTTCCAAAATAATACACTTTTAGACCAAAGGAGGCTTATTTTAGGAAAATGCAATTAGGGTAACACTTGATCAATATAATTCACCAGAAAATCTAAGTATGTAGAAAATACAGTCATTTTAAGATTTTTAAATTAAATACCCATTACATTAAAAATTTGGATTTGGGGCATATGAAGAAGTTGTATCAGGCATATAAAAAGTCTAGGAAAAAACTATGACCACAATAATATCTGCTCTCAGTATGTGTGTAGGTTGTAATACTGGTTGATCTGACTGGCACCATAGGTATGAACGGATGAAAGAATAAAGGACAGGAATGTAATTTCCTTCAGTTATAGATAACATGATGGGAGTTGATAACTGGGTGTGAGAAATTTCTATAAAATGCTCAATAGACAAAATCAATTCTATGCCTATCAGCATTAAAAAAAGGTAACGATCAACGCTTTGAACAAGTAAATGATATACTTATATTTTAAGAAGATAATCTAGATTTTCAATGAGTTCTTTTTTAAGTGAATTGATGAATAATAGGTTTAGGGATAATAAGAGCATAATTTTTCCCACTAAAAATGACTTTTACACTTTCACAAGTGCTTTCAAAAATAATACAGTTGTGTAGTAAATGAAAATAAATGCTGTAGCTTTAACTAGCTTTCATGGCCAATATATGAAACTGTTCCTACGGGGAAGGTGTTCCGCTGGTCGTCGCGGCTTTCCCCTGGGACCGGAGGTGCATTAGAAGCCCTGACGCCGGCACCAGCAGAGAGCACCTTAGACATCCGCGGTAAGACTCGCTCCTGTGAGCAGGGAGAGGTGCGCAGCACCACTCTGTGCTGGCAGCTTTGAGATCTCCGAGCTCAGCGGAACAAAGGAGATGATTAAATGAAGGGAGACATGCTTTAACCCTTCCTGAACTATAACCAGAAAACAGAGGATTTTGGAACTCAATACACAATCTTTGCCTAAAATTTTAGGTGGTTTAGTATCATCATTTATTGTTGTGCAACATTATTACATATGTTTTCCAAAGAAGCTGTTCTCCTGAGAATTTCACATTTCAGTTTATTAAAGAAAGGCCATTGACCCAGAGGCAGATATTTAAACAATTTGTCATCTTGATTTGAGTTTTCAATTTGAATTTTCAAATAGTGCATGTGATATGTACGTCTAACTACATAATATTACTCTTGTACGTTGGTGGAGAATTTCAGCAGTGTGTTCAGTGTACAAGACCCCTGGGCCATAAGATTTTATATACTGCAGAATTCCTTAAGTTAGAGCACTTTTTATTTAGGTAATAAATATCCCTTCTTAATAATTTGTGTCCAAGATTTGGCCGACAGTCTTTTCTGCACAGTGGCATGTTGAAGGGAACTTCTCTGAAATACTTTTTTCTTACCCATCAAGTTATGAAAAAATGCATTGCTTCGGCAAAGTAATGCAGATATGAAATCTGCAGTGTATAAAATTTTATAGGCAGAAACACTTATAATTTTATTACAGCAGGCACTTCACACATGCCAGCCTGGTACGCACCAACTGCAGAGACCCGAGGAAGGGCCTTTAAGATAGAAATATATTTCTTCTTGGAAAAATCTTGTAACCCAACAAAAAAGAACATTATATATTTATTCCTCCACTCATTTTAGCTTGTCAGTATGCAGTGGACTCTGAATTTTTATCTTCTATGTTGCTCCATTGTGATACGTAATGTTTATTTTAATGCTGGAGTTTATTAGCATAACTATTGATAGCAAATCAATTTATTAACCATGCTGTAAGCTTAATCATATTTTTGGCAACTAGTGATATAAAACTGACCAAAATAGTAATAAGCATTATGACCTAGTGTGTGAATTAATTACAAATCACAATTACATTAACAGTGAGTGATTTTTTCATGTTTATTATATGCTTAAAACTTTAAGAGTTTTGCATATTTATTAGTCCATATATAAATTACAACATTCCAGGGATACAAGACTGTAAAAGAGTGAAGTTAGTAAATGTGGTCAGAACCCAGAGAGAACTGTACTGAAATTGTTCTTAATGACAATATCTATCAGGCCCTTTCCAGTCTCCCTAGTAATTTCTCACACAGCATTGTATGTATTTTTTTTTTCTCAGTACGGAGGATAGAACTCAAGACCTTTTGCTTGATAGGCAGGCACTTATGCCTCTGAGCTATCTCCCTGGCCTGCATTGTATGTAATTTTCCCACAGCTATACTTGCTAAGAACTCCTATAGTTAATTATTTCTTTTTTCTTTCTTTCTTTCTTT
>NW_004524588.1:23472873-23474594 GCF_000260255.1 Octodon degus
CATTGGGAAATCATGTGTAAAATCTTGGACATTCCTAGTGATGTATATGTGTCACCTACTCACTGCCCCCATTCCATACAGTCATTGTTTGTTTGTTGGTGGAACCAGGGATTGAACTCAGGCCCTTGAGCTTGCCAGGGAAGCGTTTATTCTACTGAGCCATCTCCCTGGCCCCCAGTCATTGATTTTGTCTTACGTAAGAGGACAGACCTGTTGGTGCATGTGGCCATGTGCTTGGGTGCTATGCTCCTCATCTTGTTGAGATAGCATAATGTTGTGCTACCATTAACATTAAACCAGACTTTAATGTTTGATTTTGATGTTGTGGGCCCTGGGAAGTTTGTTGACTTTCATTCTGTTATTTGTAGAGCTACAGTCACAGCACAAGGATAGAAAACTGGGGACAGAGGGCTCTCAGCATCTCACTCTGTTCCCTGGGCCCTCCCACCCAGACTAAGTCGCGACTCGGTCATCCTTCCCAAGTAGCTCAAAGCTCAGTTCTGCAATGCTCCCCACCTTACACTTCCAGCCCTGAGACATCACTCCAACCAGGTGCTAGTACAAAGAAAAGGACAAACTTAGGAGAAATACCAGGACTTGCATTTCCTCGCAAAGTATTGTCAGTAAAAGAACTTGATGACCAGTTGTGTTACCAGGAAAGAAAAGAGAATTGTGTAGAAAGGACACATACGGAGCAGTCAGGCACTGGTAACTGGAACATTATATTGTGTTCTCCATTCATAACAGATACACAGCTAATCCTAGGCATAGCCTCTTGCTTTGTAGAGGATGACTGTGTGCACAATTTAGTTGAACTACTCCTACTTGGGGTGCATGAGAAAGGAGACTGGGGGTACTTTTTGAGAAGGCAAATATCTCTGCAAAGAAAGTCTGGAGGAAGAGGCTAGAAAGCTGTGTCAGTACACACTGGCAGGACACACCTACAATGTACCCACAGACAAGACACAGGCTGCATCACCATGGCCACACCCAGAAAGGGAAGAGCCCAAATTATTTTTGGAGCATTTTTTTTAAGGTTCTTGGTAATCAGAGGCTGAGAGGATGATGGATGACATATATATGGGGAGTCATTACAAGGAAAATACATTTCCATATGTATACTTAGAAAGACTGAGTCTTCAGAAGATCAGGTGCATGTATCTGAAAATGTATGAATTATTATGTATGTACACATCAGTATGCCTCTAAAATGTCTTTACATCCTAATATATTATTATTACCAGTGAACATTTTAATTTCTTAGAAGTATTTTTTCTTTTTATTCAAAACTGCAATAGAATGGCTCACAAGAATTCTCGGGAATGCCTCCAAAATGGAGCAAAAATCTAAGCAATATGTAATATTTTCAGCAAGGCACATTTCTGACTATGTTTTCAATGAAATGAGAATCAGCCATCTATCTAAGATTTCCACAGCAATTTCATCACTCTGCTTTATTTGGGCACTATTTTACAAAGCTTTCTTAATTCCTCTGTTCATATATAGTTATAGACCTATTTTATAATGACATTTATCTGTTCCATTAATAGACATAAGCACAAACACATACACACACACACACACACACACACACACTGTACATATTCACCTGAATTCACTGGTGGCTCACTAATTGTACATCTGCATCCATGAGTGCTTTTATGGCAGCTCATAATATTTTTCAAAAAGTTTAAAAAATGTTATATTAAAGTCACTGTTCA
>NW_004524588.1:23475234-23476097 GCF_000260255.1 Octodon degus
TCCAAGCCCTGCCTGCCACACAAACGTCAGATTAAGTGAATGATAGGCCAGTGCTAAGACACCATTTAAGAGGCCTTTGCAGTAATCAACATGAGAAATGCTGGCTCCCTGAAGGAGAAATAGAGATAAATGAATGACTCCTAGTTTTTCAAGGAGAACCAAGGATTGCAATTTGTCTACAGAGATTTCTTTTAAGGGTGAGATAGAAATTAAGCATTCACATTCAGCCTTCACTCCTAGAACAGTCTCAGCTATGTCATTCACCCTGTTGGATTCCAGTAGACTCTGCAATAGGGCAGCCCCATGGCCTTAGCAATGTCCCTCCTAAAACACAAACGGGGAAGTGCGGTGTGAGGGAGGGTTCAGCGACGCTGCCCTCAGAAGATCAGTTTTTAACTGACAACTAGAATATCGAAATAAAGCCTGGAGACACTGATAAAACACTATGTGAGAAGTCTAATTTTTACAAGCATGCCACATGAAACAATGCGTCTGTCCTCACAGGGAGGGATTTAAAAGAGTAAGTTTCTCCTAAATCTGCAAAGCAGCTTAGAGATGTCAGTTGTGCAACTCCAAAACAAACTCCCATTGGAATTAATCAACTAAATATTTCATTATTGCTTCTAACAGAAACATTAAATACACAAGCAAGCTGCATGCAAAGGAGGATATAAATTGCCTGTACACAGATGCTTCAAATCTACTTCAAATATATTATTTAAACTGAAAATTTAGGCTAAAAATGTAAATGAGAATCATAGAATTCTAGAACGGGGTGACCAGCTTCAGACATTCCAGTAAAGTAAATTCATAAAAGTGAAGTGTGATTATTTATAGATCCTTATTGACAAATAGCTTTTCTT
>NW_004524588.1:23477172-23478081 GCF_000260255.1 Octodon degus
CCGGAGCTACTTTCTCAGCTCTCAGGGGAAACACTCTGAGACTGGTGTCTGTGCTCTATAGCACAATGTGATGTGAGAACACTTACTTCAATGTAAGCTTTTCCTTGACAATACCACCCTGTAAGATACAGGGTTCTTATGGCTTATGCCTCACCTGCAGCATGACAGGAGACAAGATTCTTCCAGAAGCTTTTATATAACTTAAGACATTTAATAAATTTCTTTAAAAATATTTCTATGGCTATAACTGTGAACTTAATAAGGTACTGTGGGAAGACAGAAGTGAATCCTAGAGAGGAAATTGGGTCTAGGCTACATTACTGTTGGTGGGAAGCAGCCCCCCAGGTCTTAGTATCCGGAAGGCTTCAGCCCCAGTGGGCAACAGTCACAGGCCAGCCAGGCCAACAGAGCGACTGAACTACGAGGATGGCATGGGCACCAGGGCACCAATCGCAGTGGGCTCGCCGCCAGAGGAGCCATGAGGAGGCAGGGCCTGCTTAAGCAAATAGGGCACTAGGGCTGCGTCTCTGCTCTTTCTTACTGTACATTATTATCTTTAGCTAAGCAGTCACAGTAACAGAAAGCCACGCTCGATCCATGCTGCTAACAACCATTTTATTTATTTATTTATTTATTTATTTATTTAGCGGAACCGGGGATTGAACTCAGGCCTTTGCACTTGCCAGGGAAGCGCTTATTCCACTGAGTCATCTCCCCGACCCCTCTGCATTTTATCTGTTTGTAGTTAGTGCTTTTCCTATTAGCTTGCTTTAATGAAATTTTGGTAATATTGGAAATACTATTTTGCAGCACTTTCCTTTTATCTTCTTACATTATAAATAATTTTTTTACTTCCTAACTTATTTATAAGATGTAGTTTAGAGTCCTAGCCCAGGTCCGGTGAGTGTG
>NW_004524588.1:23484502-23495283 GCF_000260255.1 Octodon degus
GGGGAGAAGAAAGGAAAGAGGAGGAGGAAGGGGCAAAGAGGAGAAGAGGAAGAGAGAGGGAAGCAGGGAGAAGGAGAAGGGGAAGAAAGAGGAACCCCTCTGCCAATCTCCGCCGAGGGGCGGAGAGCAGGCCAACTGCCGCGTGGAAGGCTCCATCCATGAACTTCTGGCTGTACTGTTGAGTACCGCTGATGCCTCTTCCCAGAATCCGAGGCTCAGAGTGCTACAATAAATACTGTGAAGTGCAGCAGCTGGTCAGATCCCGAAGCTCAAGCCACAGAGCCATCAGCTATCTGGTTACTTCCTTCACTTGGTACAGCACGCTGGCTTTGCTAATATTAAACCCATTAATCTTCCCATGACCTGTGTCAGCACCCTGATTCAGGCCCTCGCCTGCTCAATTAGACAATTAAATAACCTTTATCTGCTCATTTTGCAGCAATCTTGTATATACATAAACTGTATGTATTTTATCACTACAATGAAAAGAGCGAACATAGCCAATATCCCCAAATGTTCCTTATGTGTATTTTTAATCCAACATTATATTTTAGTTTAAGCATTCCCAGGCAATGCATGTTTCAGTTCCTGTCAGTACGAATTAGTTTCTAACTTTCTCAAACATCTCCACAGCATGTGCTTCTTTAGTTTTGACTCTACCACTTAGTACTCTTTGGAGATCTTTCAGTGCTGCTATATCGATATTTCATTTCTTCATTGCGAGCTAGTCCATTGCATGGATATACTCTAGCTTCTTTATTTATTTTTCTGCTGATGGACATTTGGGTGGTTTCCAGGTTGAGGGTGTTGGAAACAAGGCTCCTAGGAGCATTTATATGTGTCTTTCCTTGAATAGAAGCTTTCTTTTCTCTTAGAAATGAGAATTCAAGCTGTTGCTTCTTATGGTGAGTGTGCACGCTCCATTTAAAGAAGCTGCCAAATTGTTTTCCAGAATACTTGCTCTCATCAGAATGCAAGCACCAAAGGTCCTGTGCATCTTCGCCAACAGTAAGTCCAGGCTTTTAACTTTTAACTATTCTGAGGAAGCTTTGCGCTTACTTTTTTGTTGATTTCATAACTTTTCTTTAACAGCATCTTTGCGGGGCCAAATTATTCAATTTTGGAGGTTGTATTTTTTTATGTATTTAGTACAGGGCCTACAGAGTCTCACTACACAGATCGTACTTCTGTGATCCTTCCCGGTTTTCCGCCTCCGAAGCACTGGGATGACAGGTGCCACCACCATGCCCAGTCTCATTCGCCATCTCATCCCCCTATTCCCCGGGATGGGGCTGGCACGGCATGCCAGATATTGAACCCCTGGCTCCCATGTCTGCCTAAGCAGGCACTTTAATCCGCTGAGCTATCTGGCCAGCCCTGAAGTTGTATATCCTTTTGAATTGCACTTTTGGTGTTGGATTTAAGAAATCTAGTTTAAATCTAAAATTATTTTTCTTGTAGCCTCATTGAGCAATTTATGTAAAGCTTTGTATATGAGATAAGAAACAAAACTCATTTTTGCATATGGATTTCTGATTATTAAAGTGCAACTTATTGAAAAGGTCAACTTTCAACTACTGAATCACTTTTGCATTTTTCTAAATGTATTTAGTAATATACATACATTACAGGGTCTCACTACACAGATCATCCAGTTTTTAGCCTCCCAAGTGCTGGGATTACAGATGTGCATCACCATGTCCAGTCTCAATGGTCATCTCAGCATGCCCTAGGTTTGGGGCTGGCATGGCATGCTGGGGATCGGAACCTGGTCCCTGCATCTGCCTAAGCAGGTGCTTTAGTCCACTGAGCTATCTGACTGGATCTCCTTTGCATGCTTGTAAAAGATCAATTCCCCAAGTATGTGTGCCAAAAATTTTAATGCAATAATAGCAAATTCAAATATTTATCAGATTTGAAGATTGAAGCTCTTCAATTTTATACATCAACTTAGTGAACCATGCATGGTACCCAGATATTGGTCCAATACATGTCTAACTGTTGCTGTTATTCACTGATTGACATTTCTGTAGCCAGATAATGACTAAACATGATGTCATCCTCACTGTGAGTGGGACCTGTCCAGTCAGGTGAAAGCTTTCTTAGAACAAGAGATTGAGGTCCTCAGAGGAAGAGATAACTGGGCCCCCAGACTGAGTTGGAGTAGACCTACAATGTCACTTTGCTCCATCTCCAGCCTGTCCTACAGATTTTGGGATTCAAGCTTCCACAAACTGGTGTGCCAGTTTGTGGAAAATCTCTTTATATTTATACATTTCCTCACTCTATTGCTTCTTTTTCTCTGTAAAACTCCAATACACTGATACACAATACTTTATATTATTTAGTAAGTTGCTTACAAATATCAAAATATAAATCAAACTTGCTTAAGTATAAATATTTATTAGGTTTGAGTGTCTCATGCTACCAAAAATAGGAAATTTCGTGGGTCTCAGTGCTAGCTTCTCCCCCAAACCCCCACCCCAGCAAAGCCTGGCTTTCTCGACTTCTCAGAGATGTCCACCCAGGCACATGACTTCTGAGAGTCATCGAGATTTGCCCTCTGACTCGCTGCTCATCTCGGTTCCGTTCAGGCGCTCATTGCCGAGATCACCCACCGTGACTGGCTTTGGGGATACAATGCAGCTGGGATTGTGCAGGTGACATGGAAGAACAGACCGGCCCTGAATGAAGGGACCTGCACCAGTACACAGACAGCTTCCACTACATTTATTTCTGAGGACAGTGAGAAGCAAAATTTCTAAAGACATTTAAAAGCAAACAATGAACTAGACCCTTTCTGATAAAGTACTAGACCCACCTCACTAAAATTGCTGGACTTTATCAGACTGGAATACTAGATTAAATCAGAATATAAATTTCAATTAAATAGTGGTTTCCTTTTGATTTGTGTTTGCTTATCTATATTTTAGAATGTGATCTTCTGAACAACTTTTTTGATTTATTCATATCTATATCCCAGAACTTGAATAAAAAAAAGTTGGGTGCAAATTTGGGATTTATTTTTTTATAATGAAATAAAATACATAAAACTGTATTTACACACTGTCTTAAGCACACTAATGAATGTGCAGAGACAAGTGCACACTCACTGATCGGCTCGTGCACCTGTGGTGAAACAAGCCGGACTGAGGGACTCTTTGCTACATATCCTGAAAGGCTCTCGTCACTTTAATTCATCTCCTCCTCAGCATCGGCGATGTCTGCGCGCACATTTACAAATCTTCCTTGCATTTTTCATGTGCTCCTGCTCAGCGTGTCAAGCGCGACCGAGCAGATGCAGGTAGCGAGGGGGCGGCCGCTGTGGAGTCTGCGCTGCGCTCATCACAGTGTGCGCGACAGAACAGCCGCGCAGCTCGCCAAGCGCTTACAGCTCTCCAGGTTTCTTCGCGAGGGAACTCGCGACTAGAACACAATTTTTTGAACACATGGAAAGTTAAAATCCTTTGCTGAAAGAAATTCTCATTACTGGACTGTAGTACGCAGGCAAACCTCCTTTTCAGGTGAAGCGATCATGAGAAGCTTTGGCTTTCTGCAGAGAGCAATCGCTGGTTCAGTGGAAACAGGCCATGCCCGACTTTTATGCCGCGCATGAATTGTGTCTAAAACTGCTGAAACCTCCAAACCGCCCAAGTTGATGCATGCGTTTCTTTTACAGGTGCACAGTGCGTTCATCATGCTCATCAACTGCTTTCATGATATTAACGGTGTGTGTGTTAGCTTCGTTCTTGTTGCAGAGACATAATACCCGACGGCTACACGTTCAGGAGGGAAAGTTTGGGTCACAGTGTATGGAGTTTACCATCCACAGAGGCTGTGTGCAAGGCAGGGCAGAGTGGCACAGGAGGGTTGCTGGCGGCCTGGCAGACGGGAAGCAGGAGAGAGATGGAGGAGGAGGGCGGGAGGGGGAGCCCTGCAGGCCGGGCCCAGGGACGCCCCTGCTCCAACCGCGCTCCACCTCCCGACACCACCGTCAGCTGGGAGCTCCGAGGGGCTGCTCAGTTGGCGAGTCTCATCCTCCCACCATCAGACCACATCCCAAGAGCCCCGCCTAGGACTGCAGATGGCTTTAGAGGGACACTGAGCTGCCCCAGGCGTCTGGAAAAGGTTTCCCTTTACAATGCTTTCATTAACAGCAGCTCTCAAATTATGGACATTTACTTTGGTAATTTATGACAAATTCTCAGTAGCACTTTCAGTGAGGATTTAGTTTATTAGGGGATCATGGTTTTTCAGTGAGCTATGCATACTATTGTATCTTTAAATTTTTCTTTTTGGCTTATAGGATATTCCTTTTTTAAAAAAATATTGTATTTTATTTTGAAGAGTAAAAACAAAAGCAAAACCAAATATCAGAAACAAAGACAAAACCAGGATAACATACAACAGATATGTTACAGAATTTCAAAACAAGAATAGCAAATGATCAGTGATTGTTATACTACCTATATTTATCATCAAATCTGTTGCTCAGATTAACAGGTATAGAGGGCTGGCAGGTTAGCTCAGTTGTCTAAAACACGTTCTTGAGCAAAACCAGCCAGGGACAAGGGCCTGCAGTTCGATCCCCAGCGCCACATGCCACACCAGACCTTAAAGACGGCCTGAGCCAGCCGAAAAAACCAAACCAAACCAAAAGAATCCTTCTTAGATTAACAGGTATGGCTATGGGAGATTAGACATATAATTGAATATTAACACTTGCTTTTAATGATCCTTATGTTTTTTTCCTTGTCTTTGTCAGAAATTGAACTTAGGGCCTTGCCCTTGCCAGGTAGACACTGTACCACTGAGCTATCTCTCCAGCCCTGGAGTGTTCCTTTTGACCTTTGTTTTCAAAGGAATATATTTTCAGTCCAGACACTTAAGTGTGCACACATAGCTTTTCAAAACATTTGGTAGATTCAGCTTTGAGGGTTGAACTCCTATACTTCTGAGACTGCACAACACTGTTCTGTTGAGTATTTTTGAGTGCATTAGAGGCTGGGGAAGTATCTGGAAACCCTCACGGAGCACCTGTTCCCCACCACTGGTCATGATGTTCACCATCGACCTGGTGCTTCGGCACATCTATAATCCAGTTTCTTTTGGCTTCCCCTGTCCCACGTGGTTTGTCTGTCCCAAGGCCAATGTTCCTCTGGCAGCGCATAGACCTTCCCTGAGCAGGGTACACCATGCTCCTCTCTAGCCCTAACCCAGAGTTCTGTCACAGCCCACAGGCCAGGGAACAGAGCCAGTCAAGTGAGTAACCTCCCAGGCTTTCTCCCTTCTCTCTCCCCAGGAAGCGCATCCCTCAGTGTTCCTGTAGACAGCACTCACTGAGTTTCCCCCACACCTGAAGCTTTACAGTGAGCTCAGAGTTTTAGACTAGTTTGTTTTCCAACAATTTCTGTTCTGTGTTCTCTAAAATTCTCTGACAGGAGAAAATATACCAAGTTAAACTGTTTTGTAGTACTCAGAGAGCAGAGGGAAGGACAGAAGTCTCAACAAGCTAAAGTAATGGTCCAGAAGCTTGTCCACAAGCAATTTTTTTCTATATAGTTCTGCCTCAAAAAATTGTTTTTGGCTTTATATTTTTATTTTTGAGACAGAATACAAATTAGAATTAAAACATGAAATTACAAATGATACAGAATTTCACTTAATAAAGTAATATGCATTTCACAGTATTTGTTGTAATACATAGTGTTTTACACTATGGTTTGTGTCTGTCCCAAGGCCAGTGTTCCTCTGGCAGAGCATAGACCTTCAAACAGTTTAACTATGGTTTGTGTTCTGTCACAGCCCACAAGCCAGGGAACAGAGCCAGTCAAGTGAGTAACCTCCCAGGCTTTCTCCCTTCTCTCTCCCCAGGAAGCACATCCCTCTTCCTATCAGTTATTCATATTATCAGATATATACATGTAAAATTAGAAGAAGAAAGAAAAAAAGAGAGAAATGTATGAGAAAATAAGATGAGAAAAAGTACAACTGTAAAAAGGAGACAAAACAAATTAAAGCATTAATTGCTTTTCACAGAACAGAAATGCATACTACAGTTGTCCAAACCATCTTTCTTACATACCTAGATAAATCTCTTTCTCCCATTCCCTCTACTGTTCTCCTCACCTCAGTAACTCTTTCTTTTTTGAGTAAGTTCATTGCCTTTTCCCAGTATCTGTTATACCCTTCAAATTCCACTTTCTCTTTCAGGTTCTCACATGAAGGAGACAATATGATTGCACATATGGGTCTGATTTATGTGACTTAAGAGTATGTTATTTACATGATAAACAGGTTATGCCCAAAGAGGTAGAATGAAAAGTAGGGTAGGTTTATTTAGGAATCTAAATAAATGTCCTTTTACTCCATGTAGACTCTGCAATAAATTTCATGCATAGATATCTACATAGACATGCATATGTTACATGTGCATATTTGCATATGTGTAAGTATGTGTATATAAACATATATTCTTTGTCTTTTCAAATTAATCTCTCTTGGTAAGTTTCCAGTGAGCATTTACTGGATCCTAAGCCAAGCTTTTCCTGTCATCCTGGAGATTAGCTAGAGTGGCTGGCGGTACTGACACTGCTGACTTCCAAGTTGAGCTGGATTCCCAGAAGCCTATAAGCCCAAGGCATGGAGAAGCCTGACAGCTCACCTATAAGGAAACCTGGAAAACACTCCTCCCAAGGAAGACCTTCCCAAGGAGCCTACCTGTGCAACTTTGAAAGCAACAGACCTTCTATTAAAGCCCTATAAAAGATGATTAAAAGACTCAGAATATTTCTTATTTTATTCAGTCCCCAAGATCTACTTGATGAAATTAATTTTCTTATCTTTTCATGTTTAGCAGAAAACGGAGTGGATGGCCACTAAACCTAAGTTATGGGACATCACTTTAAGAAGAGAATTTACAGACAAGGGGTTTAATGTATAAAATCCAGACCTCATTCTTACTCAGCTGAGTAACTTTGAGTAGGCAAAGAGGTAGAGAAAGATCAATAGACTACATAGATGTGACCAATCAATCACAGAGACCAAACACACATGAGCATACACAGACCCGGGAATGACACCAGCTGCACCTGGCCCCATCAGAAGAGTGCCATTTACAAGTCTTCTTTTATATACAGCTGAAGCCAAACAGGCTTTTGACAGGACAGACAGTCAGACAGCAGGCTGAGTGGGTTTCTGACAGGACAAATGTGCCAAATGCTTTATTTGGGTGGCAGAAAATCCATCACTAGGAAGAAAAGATACAGAATTAACTCCATGACTTCTGTGATTTTGCTCACTGTTTGCTTTCACTGTCCAGAGTGTATTCATTTTCTACCCTTAATAAATGTAAATCCTTGCTACCACTTCCAAGTGTCTCACCCACCTTTTCTGTTCAGGACTCCAAGAACTTGGGAAGAATTTCAGGTATTCCCTTGGGACCCAAACGAGGTAATAACTTCAATGAATCTGTGAGCCTGATCCAATTGAAATCTGCCTCATTTTAATATTGTAGGACTATTTGAGGAACTACATGATCTATCACCCTGTTTGACATGGTCAGAGCCACCAAATTCATTCCTCTTTTGCCAAATTCCATACAACCTCATCCTTTAAAGGATGCTATGGCCTAGGCCAGAGGCTGATACAATTTTTAGCAAGCCAACTCTTTTGAAAGGGAGGGAACTAATTCCAAAACTCAAAAAAGTATGCTATTTCAGCTACATTTTTAGTTTCCAAGACAACCAATATATATTAGTGTCCATAGACACTTTGCATTTCAATTTGAAAAGCTTAAAAATATGTACTTTCAGGTGACACTTTCTGAAACAAGTTTGGTAGTAAGTCAGAATTCAGGCAAATTTGGTTTCTAATACCATTTATTTGGATCGTCACTTGACTTGTTTACAAGACAAGTAACTGGTAGTGCTGAAGATTGAAAAAAAAAAATCCAATAATGACTTTTTTGTTTTGTTTTGTGCTGTATCAACTTGATGGATTTTTTAAAATGGAAATAACAGTACTTGGCTTTAACAGCCTTGATTGACTGCTTTGTCACTATTTAGACAAAGAGGCCTGTATCATTTTAACTACCAGTTTAGAAGTTGAATGACAATCCATTGCAGGAAGGATTTTTTAAAGCTTTGGTAAGATTACTCTGCTCATTATGAGGGCTTGAATATCCTGAATTAAATTATAAAAGTCCAACCTGACTACAGCAAAGATCTAATGAGAAATTCCCTGCTCTCCTGGGAGCTCATTTAATTATCTCATGCATTGCTTTCAAAGTAAAAGCTATAGTGTGACTTGTAAATTCCCACATAATACATGTAAATTATAAGCCATTTCAGAGAAAGGAGTTTGATGATAGTTCAATTTACACTTCTTTCTTGGCTACAAACATTCCTGCATCATTTTCTAGGTTCAGTATTAATAGACACAGATGGAGTTTGCTTTCCTAGCTATTGTCACCAAGATATATACTTTTGTTCCTTTACAGTATGGTAATTTCTTCAGTAAATATAACAGCTTGCTGATATATTGTTGAAAACTGAAAAGGCAGAGCTATCTGCATATAAAATTTTTATTTGTTGACTCAAACATAAATGTATAAATTGAGGTCTGAGAAGAACTTCCTTTGCCCTGTGGGCCAGAGATTTTACTCAAGAGTGAAAAATGACACACACAAGCTTAAAAATACCTTGTTTTAATATGCAATGTATTTTAAGACAATAAAAATGAATTGTTCTACAGTTTGGTAGCACAAATCTGAACTTTCTATGAAGTATTTCAGTGAATAACTTCAACAAATTATTAAGAGAAATCCTTCTTTCACTTTTTCCATAGTGTAACTCTTGTTATCTTTTCAAAACATGTCTGCAATGAAACTTAAATCAGATCATTTAATTTTGAAGTATAAACAAATTATATTGGCTCATTCTTTATCTTTTCTCATCTGTATCCTTGCTAAGGTGACGTAAATCAGCAAATGTTTAGCTTACCTCAAGGTTTGTATACCACTGAGATATCTTCTCTCATAACAAAACCTCTTTTGTAGAACTTTGGGAGATTTGGCACAAAATCTTTTATCTGAAACACTTAGGGTATGTTTAGGATATCAAGAACCTGGATACCATTTCTTCACTGATTTCCTTACACCAAAATGGTAGAATGCGAGAATTCAGAATGACAGTACCGCACATTTTTAGATATTAGTGGGCATTTCTAGTGGGATCCTCTATAGTGCCAAGAATGTTTAATTATAAAACAGTACCTACATAGTAGATATTACACTGAAGTGTATTAATGTTTGATGAGCAAGCATATTTATAACATAAATTCCATAAATTATTATTATCATTAGTTTGTATTTTAGGGAAGGGTCTACAGGGTGCTCAGGGCCTCACTACAGATTGGACTCGTAGTGATCCGCCTGTTTACAGACTCCCAAGTGCTGGGATTACAGGCGTGTGCCACCATGCCCAGTCTCAATTGCTGTCTCAGCTCACTCCGGGGATGGGGCCATCAAGGCAGGCCCGGGGATCTAAACCCCAGCCCCTGTGCCTGCTTGCAGGCTCTTTAATCTGCTGAGCTATTTGGCCGGCCCTCTATAAATTATGTATCAGTTTTGCTCATAGTTTTATCAGCATACTATGAAAGGGATTTTTTAATCATTTAAAAATTGATTATTTAATGGGATGACTATTAATTTATAATATTCAAATAAGGCATATTTCGTGGAGGTAATTGACTATAAACTTAACAAACAGGCAAAATTGTAAGACAGATTCCAAGAATCTGCCCTGTTGTGCACATACTCTCCCACAAGTGTTGGCAAGGCCTGTGAACACTGTGGACAGTGATGCTCTTGATCAGAGTATGGTGCACCTCAAAGGGTCACACAGTCCCTCTGTGGTTATCGTACATTGCATAACATGAATGGTGGGTCTGCCCTACTGGCTTTTGGCTAGAACCTCAGGGCAGTCTCTAGGAGGTCACAGTATCCAGACTGACAGCCAGTAAGAAAATGGCACCCTCAGTCTACAACAGCAAGGAACTGAATTTTGCCTACAGTCTCAACATCCAAAAACCCTGAGCCTCAACTGACCGATGACGTTCCAGTCCCACCAACACCTGAACTTAGCTTGGGAAAATGCTGAGCAGAACGGCTAGCCAGCCTGGCCTGGGACTTTCGATCTAGTAACAGTATAAGATGGCACATTTGTGTCTTGTGTATTGCAAATTCATGCAGCTAGATAGAAAACCATTGTAATTAGTGAATTGTATTTGTTTCCAGTTCAATAACATTTTCTGATCCTTGTCGCTAATTTAACTAATATTCTGCAATTTTTATTAGTCATTGAAAAAGGAATAAAATGGAATAAGAATTTTAAAAGTTAACTTATGGTTGATTGACATGCTAAAGAAAGTTTACACGTAAAACAGTGTTATAGTTTGTGTCTAGCTGTCCCCCCAAAGCCTCTTGCAGTCTTGGGGTGGACTTCTAGAGGTTGTGATTAATTCACAATCCACTCCTGGGATTATGAGTGTGAGTGCTACACCTGCCCGGGGGTGCAGCATAAGCATCAGGAGGGGAGAGAGGCTTCTCTCTGCCTCTGCTGCTGCTTCTCCCTTTTTGCTCTTGCTGTTTTGCTGTTTTCTTTTGCCTGCTTCCATGTGCCACTCTGCCTTGAAGCCAGTCAAGTATGGACTGAAACCTCCACAAACTATGAGCCTAATAAACCTTCTCTTCTATAATTTTGGACATTGGGTATTTTTTC
>NW_004524588.1:23509983-23511120 GCF_000260255.1 Octodon degus
TGTGCCTTGCAGCCAGCCAAGTATGGACCGAAATCTCCTGTTACTGAGCTAAATGAATCTTTCCTTCCTTAATTTTGGGAATCAAGAATTTTGCCCCAGCAATGAGAGAAAAGTAACCAAGACACAGGAAAGGAGGGTGAGGTTTTAGAGTTGGCAAGAACAAGAAGAAAGGAACCTTAAAGAATTACATGTATACCAACTCCCTGTGATGAATGTAACCATTATATGCTGCAAACATGTACTAATTAAAATAAAACATTTTATAAAGAGCTTGTAAGAGCATGTGGTAGAAATTACTGGGTTTTAATTTATGCAACTCTTCAAGCTAGAAGGGTTTTATGAACATGTCTATTCTCCCAAATGAAACAAAAATCTGATCAAAATAAAACACAATATTTTATAATTTGGAATATCACTCATGAAAGTCTAATAGCTGCAACACTTTATATCTGTCACTTCAGTTTTTACTAGGGACAGGAATAGGACTTTTTCTGTGATGTTAAATTTAAATTGCTTTGGATCAAATTGCCTTTCTTCAGCTTAGAAATTCTATCAGAATTTCCAGGATAAACTGGCTTGGGGAGAACGATTGTTCTTTTAAATTTCTTCAGCTTTTACATCGTTCCATATTTTAACTAAACTTCTTCCGTCATTCTGAAATAGCCAATTACCATGAGAAGTAAAATATAATGGAATAATAAAAGGTGATACTTTATCAAAATTGCTGAACCTGTGATGACTGTTTATGGCACCTGTTGATAGCATCACAGCTTCATATTTTCAAATTTCAGACTACATCAGCTGTGAGACAAATGTGTTAGATTTATCCGCATAAGTAATCTCGGCATCTCACAGTAAGCATGAAGGAAGATGCAGACTCTCATCCTGATTATGCTGGCTAAATAACAAAGTTCTAAGAAGCCTGGCTCCTTCCAAGCATTAAGCAGGGAGATGTACCGTGCTTATTGCTGGATCCTGGCAGGTTTACAAAAAGAGTCTGCCACAAGATGGGAGTTATTTCAAAAACTTTTTCATTCACTTGGAATTCACTCCAGGCCTAGTGGGCAGCACACAAGGGCATTCATTCCCACTCAAAGTAGTCACCAAATCGACGACACAACAGTTTTTAAGAGTGCT
>NW_004524588.1:23511220-23512826 GCF_000260255.1 Octodon degus
CTTTCTTCAGCTTAGAAATTCTATCAGAATTTCCAGGATAAACTGGCTTGGGGAGAACGATTGTTCTTTTAAATTTCTTCAGCTTTTACATCGTTCCATATTTTAACTAAACTTCTTCCGTCATTCTGAAATAGCCAATTACCATGAGAAGTAAAATATAATGGAATAATAAAAGGTGATACTTTATCAAAATTGCTGAACCTGTGATGACTGTTTATGGCACCTGTTGATAGCATCACAGCTTCATATTTTCAAATTTCAGACTACATCAGCTGTGAGACAAATGTGTTAGATTTATCCGCATAAGTAATCTCGGCATCTCACAGTAAGCATGAAGGAAGATGCAGACTCTCATCCTGATTATGCTGGCTAAATAACAAAGTTCTAAGAAGCCTGGCTCCTTCCAAGCATTAAGCAGGGAGATGTACCGTGCTTATTGCTGGATCCTGGCAGGTTTACAAAAAGAGTCTGCCACAAGATGGGAGTTATTTCAAAAACTTTTTCATTCACTTGGAATTCACTCCAGGCCTAGTGGGCAGCACACAAGGGCATTCATTCCCACTCAAAGTAGTCACCAAATCGACGACACAACAGTTTTTAAGAGTGCTGAGGAAAGGGTGTGACAGGACCAGACAGAAGGCTTCCTGGCCGCAAGCAAACTTATGATCATTTCACGCCCTTGCCCCACAACACATGCTCCGCATTAAAACAAAATGCTATCTGTAGTTACACCTGTAATAAGCAAGGTCAATCGTGAGAGTGCGTAAAATATTATTTATAAAGACTGGTCCCCTCAGCACCCACACTCACACCACACACACAGAGCACACTACAGTGTTCGCTGTGCTGGTAAACACAGGCTGAGCTCAGCTCGCTAAAAGTGCTAAGACAGATTTCCCTGAGAAGAGTCAGCCTGGGTGAGAACACCGGCCTCCCCACCGGGGCTCGCGGACTGCAGCGGTGGCGGTCGCCTGGTCACCTTCTGGGGCGCCGGGCACACCCTGCTGGGGGGAGGCCCACCCACGGTGACCACGTGAGCGGTGCTCCTGGCTCCTAGTGAGGCCTGGAGCGGGCTGGGCGCGCCAGCCCCACCTCCTTCTCCATCATTATTTCTACGACTTAAAGGGGTGGGGAAAAGAAAAAATGTGTATAAATGCTTCTTTTCTCTCTTTGTGATATTAAGACAATTTTTTGTTGTTGTTGAGCAAAAAAGGTAGGAATACAAATGAAATTCTTTTCAAAACTCAGTTTTAGACAATCTCACTGTTTTCTCAAATGGGACTCGGACGTCTCTCAGGTAAATATCTGCTGAACGCAGCCCGTGTTCTTTCTACATTCGCAGCTGCGAGGAGTGTGGGTGACGCTTCTGAGCGCTTTCGGTGTCCTACACGTGTGCTTTGTACCTAGAAAGCCCCACAAAGCCTGATGTTCTCCGAGGTGTGGCTCCCGGAAGGCGGGGCATCGCGGGGGCTCCGCACAGGCCTGAGCTAATGGGGGTTATAGCTCTATGGTACAAGAGCCTGCCTGGCAAGTGCAGGGTAATCAGGTTTATTCCCTGTACTGAGAGAGAAGGAGGGGGAGAGGGATAGAGAGAGGGAGAGGGAGG
>NW_004524588.1:23512979-23521701 GCF_000260255.1 Octodon degus
GGGGAGGGGAGAAGGTGGGGGAAGGAGAGGGGGAGGGAGGAAGAGGGAGAGAGGGAGGGAGGGAGAGGGAGAGAGAGAGAGAGATGTTGAATCTTGGCTTTTCATTTCTCATTTTTTTCTTTCATGCAATGAACAGCTTGCAACATTAGAGGTTTTTAGATGAAGCCCAAAGATAGAACACATATTCTAGTTTTGTTTTGCCATTTATAAAACACATTTTTCTTTCATTATCTGTCATTATTCACAGATTGCTCTGTTCATTTTTATGTTTAAAACACTTGATTTTTTTCTGGGGAAAATAAATATACAATATTGATATTTTAATATTGAATTTATGGATATATTCTGAAATTTTAACTAAGAGCAATTTTGCCTTATTCATCTACTTTTATTTGGGAATTTTTAGCCCTTATTTTGACACCAGTCTAGTCAATGAACAAATTATGTATTTAAGCAATTATTTCATCAGTGAACTTAGTCCTATAAATCCATATGGCTTCCTCAAAAGCTTTTGTTTCTGTTGTTTTCTTCCCATTGTTTGTGAAACAATCCTCTCGAAAAGTATTTAAACTGTGGAGCAGAATATCAGGCTGAGGCAGGGCTGTGCAGAAGACCTAGGGCTACCAATTTACTAAGACAAGCAAACTTATGCTTTGAAAGGAATCTTGCTTCACAATTTCATTGAGTCTCCTTTTTGAGCATCAAAGATAAATACAGAAGACTAATAATCTTACCAAACTATGGAACCATTCTGTTACATATGTGTATATTTATAAACACCCATATACATATAAAACATAGTTCACTGTTCAGTTGCTGTATTAGTGAATATTTCAGAAGATTTGCTGAAATAAACTTACTTGAATTAGATAAACATGTTTTTAAAATTGATATTTTCAAAAAAATAAAATGAAATTGATATTTGACAATTTTTCCAGATATTTATTGTTTTTAAGATTTTTTTCTCCAACTTTGATGGAAATCAGGGCTTGAAAGGCATTTCAATGTCAGAATTCTAATGTCAAGTTCTGTCCACTTGAAATACTATAGGGAAGAAGGATGTAATATTTATAACACAAATGAATCTCACTAGACTTGAGATTCATTTCCAACTCACAACCTACAAGATGAATTAGAAGAGACTCACACCTGGTGGCTCTCCTCCTGACTCTTCCTGTGCATCCTCACCTCTCGCAGGGCCAAACAACAGGGCAGAGTCACAGTAAAGTTAAAAAAATGTCAGTATAGTATCAACTGTGAAGCAAATTTAAAAACAGGGACAGAAAAAGGAAAACACGTTCATTTTTTTTCTGCTCCTAATGGAAGGAACTGTTACTCCAGTAACCCCAACTCTAATTATAGCCATTACATTCTGCTGTGTGTGTGTGTGTGTTTAGATATGATCATGTATCTGTTTGCACACATATTTTTGCACAGGCATATGAATAACCACACATGTATTCACACTTTTCTGCTGCTATTACACTTACTGTGTTTGTCTAATGACCTGCTTAGCAACTGTTCTTGCAACCGAGTGCGCTGTGCATTCTTACACCCCATCTTCTTTGCTTCACTTTGGTACAGTTCTCTACGTCTTGCTTATAGAGCATCAGCATCTTTTTTGGTGCAGAGCACATTGTTTACACAGTCCTGTAACTTTTGCTGATTGTTCTCCATAGCACAGCACTATGGTTTTATACTCTGTTAGATACCACAGTTCTGTATGTTAGAGTTGTTCAAATAAAAGCAAAGTCATCAAGGTAACTTACCCATGGCCTTTTCTTTATTCTGAATATTTTGTTGTACATAACATACACAGGTCTTTATTTGGCAATGAATTCATTTAACAACCTACTTCAGGAATGTAACTTGATAATTAAATGAAGAATTGCTGTATTGGTACTACTTGCATTGTTACTTTCATTCTTGAAAGGCTTTCTGTCGGATTCTTTGTTAACTTTCCCTTAGATACTCTATTTAAAAGAGTTTATGTGAAGTTCATCACATTTGGGGGCACTAACTATAATGATATTTCTGTGCCAATGATCCAAATGGAGTGGTTTTTAAAGTAAAACAAAAGCATGGAGCATATGACTCACATGAGAAAGCTACAGAATAGTCTTCTAGGGTCCATCACGTGGGAAGCGGACAAGAAGAAGTGGTGCTCTCAGGCTCCCGCTTACTGAGCTTTGCTTCTGCTTCAGGGCCATTCTGGTACTTAGCACCTGAACTAGAATTTTCCAGCACAATGGAGAACATAACCAAAGTAAGATTCTAAATAATCTAACATAGATTTCATGCCTCAAAGTGGCCCAATTATCACATCAAAAGGGAGAGAGGCCTATTTGTTTTGTATATGGTGGCTATTAGTTTTCAAATGAGCCCCCCAAAATTTGGATGAGACAGTAGCAAGTCTTTCAAAAGTGGAACTAGAAATTCTGTTCAACCCAGCTTCTGTGCCCTTGGAATCTCCCTGAGTGGACCCCGTTTACAGCAGCACAGCTCTTAACAGCTGGGCCTTGGATGCTATCGGCGTGTGCATCAACAAACGAGTTGATAAAAGAAAATGTGCTATTCAGCCACAATTCCATATTGCTGTGCCATAGAGAAGGACAGACTTGAGTCATGTGTAGGAAAATAGACACAACTTGAGGCCATAATGTTAGGTCAAGTGCCAGACACAGAAGCCTCACTATTGCCTGGTTTCTCTTCTGTAGGCAACCGAAATATAAATAAATTAAGGAGCAAAATAAAAGGCAAGAGAAAGATCTTCTGCTGAAGGGAAAGTGCCAAAAGATGAAGGGAAAGTGGAATTAGCATCTGCGATGGAGGTGGAAAGGGAATGGAAGGGCATTGTATACATACACTTTCTTCCCGTGACAAATGCAATCCTACTGTACTGAAAATGTGTACTAATAAAATATCAGCTTTGAAAAATGGAACTTGTGGTTGTTGACGTGACTTTACTAAAAGGATTCCACAGGGATAGAGATGTTGAGATGACAGGGGATGTTTGTCCAGTGAAAATGCTCCAGAGACAAAATCTGCCCAGGGGTCATTGGAAGTTTAGTGTCACCTTTGCATCTGAAATACTAAGAGAAATAAGGCTGACTGGGACTTTGGCGAGGCAGGCCCTGGCAGAAGGCAGGGCTGTGGGCGAGCCCCCGGGCACGTGTGCCACGCCCACCCTCCGCGGCTTGGCTTGCCGTGATGGGCTTCTGCTGTTCTATTTTCCCACCATAAACACAGAAGCATCCTGCGTGGGGCCCCCAATCGCACTCTCTGCCCTACGCAGCGTTAAGAGCATCAGTGCCCTTGAGGGCCAGCCCTGCGAGAATCAGGTGCACTTCAGCATCAGCAGTTAGCCAGTAATACTGGTTGCTTTTCCTGTAGTGTTAGCAGACTTAACTTGTGGGTGTAGGGATTCTTGGAGCTACTGCTAACAGTATTTGGCTCTGTTCCTCAAGATGTAGTCTTTTTCTCTCTCTTTTGAATGTTTAGAAATATAGACAGCTGAAATATTTAAATTTTAATGATCAAATTCCAATAATTTGCCTACTTTATGTGTAGGAAAATATTTAAACATTAATGAAATCAAGTTCTACATAACTGTTTCTTTTTCTTCCTCCTTCCCAGCTTCCAGCTTGCAAGCCTTCTGAATAGATCTACCAGCACATTTACTTGAAATCCTAATTCTTTAATTTCTAGTTTCCTCCAATAATTAAATTTCAAAAGTATGTTTAAACACCAATATATTGGTTTCTATGCTTGGTTAAAATTAACTCATTAAAATGTATTTTTAAAATACCCTAATGTATTTTTTCATGTCTAAGATTAATTGAATCATTAATAAACCAGGCAAAGTGTAAGTACTTGAATGTAGAGAGAATTTGGTATTAAGACACAAGTCTTGAATTTAAGAAATATGTTAGTACCTCTCTATCACTAATGAAATAGCAGTGTAATTTCACAATTATTAGCCACATGCTTTCAGGGACTCAAGATCCAGTATAAAACACCTTCTCTTTGAGAGCAACCATCCTCTTCCTATGTAAATGACCCACATGCAATTTAGTAACATAAATAAATACCATTTGCAAGAGCCCTTTAACAAATAAAAAGAGGGCTAGTCCAGGGAGAGGTGGCACAGAAAGGCTGGCCCTGAGGAAAGAGGAGGAGCCGCAGATCCATGAAGGACTGACTGTGTCCTTGGTGTAACGTCCTGGCCACGTTCCTCATTGTGGAGACAAAATACCTGATACCCAGAATTAAGGAAGGAATGATTTTTTTTTTTTTTTTTTTCCCCAGAACCGGGGATTGAACTCAGGTCCTTGTGCTTGCAAGGGAAGCGCTTGTTCTACTGAGCCATCTCCCGGCCCCGGAAAGGATTATTTAGCTCAGTCTGCGGAGGTTTCAGGCCATGCTCGGCTGGCGCCAAGGCAGACCGCGCAGAGCAGAGGGCGGCAGTGCGTGGCGGCGGGAGGCAGCAAAGCAGTGAGAGCAAAAGGGAGGCGCCGCAGGAGCCAGCGCTCTCCCTCCAGTATACTACATGCAGGCTGCCGCCAGGGCCAGGGTAGTGCTCACGCCCGCGATCCCAGCACTGGACCAGGGATCAGGCACAAACTGTGGACGCCACCCCATGACTGCATGAGGCTTTGGGGTGACATCTAGATACTAACCACAACAAACCGAGAGAGAGAGAGAGAGAGAGAGAGAGAGAGACAGACAGACAGACAGAGACAGACAGAGACAGACAGAGAGACAGAGAGAGAGACAGAGAGAGAGACAGAGAGACAGAGACAGAGAGAGATACAGAGAGAGAGACAGAGACAGAGAGACAGAGACAGAGACAGAGAGACAGAGAGAGAGAAACAGAGAGAGACAGAGAGACACAGAGAGACAGAGAGACAGAGAGAGAGGCAGAGACAGAGAGAGAGAGAGACAGAGACAGAGAGAGACAGAGAGACAGAGACAGAGACAGAGACAGAGAGACAGAGACAGTGAAACAGAGAGAGGGAAGATAATTTTGGAAATGTAATAGTTATTTTTAGAGTAACAACAAAAGAAATACACAATACTGTAGGTACATACTATTATGCAGCTTCCATATTTGTGTCACTGTGATATGACTATGTTCCAAACTTTTTTAAGAACTTTAAAAATAGACAAGTACAAAGCATACTATAAGACACATCAATTGCCTACATACAGAAAAGAGCTGTAGTCTTTCGACTTTCATTTTTCCCTGAGGAGAGCAGTGAGCTGCAGTTCTCCTAAGATATCTACTGTCATGAAACAATGCAAATTCTTCTGATTCACCTCTGATACTACAGATCCTATACATAATGTTGTGTGGCAGGTTTTATGAGCTGATTCAATTTATATAAATACATTGTATGAATCATCCTGCAATTTAGTTGTCTCCAACATTCTGGGGCGGTGAGTTGTCCACTTTGTTCATGTTAATGTTATAGAGTATTCTCTACAGCTATGTATTATTCATAGGGTTTACAAAATTTTATTCTTATCTAAGTGACACTGACATAATTTATTTCCAAAATTTCACTTCCAAAATGTTGTCAACTAAAATCCAGGCAGGGTCAGACAAGGCTCCTAGTAGCTAACTTTGAAAGGTTTATTTTCTGTAAGTAGGAAACCTGAGCAAAGGTGCCGGAGCGTGAGCCCCAGCGGAGCGGTGGAGTGGAGGCGCGCACCGACTGCAGCGGGCAGCTGGCGGCTCTGCTGGAAAGGCGGCTGCAGCACCTGCGCCGCGACTTTCACCAGCAGAATATAGGCATCCCGCCGCCCCAGTCAGGAGGACAGCGGGGAATTAAGTCTCTGCCTTGCTCTTCGTTTGACTCGATCCTCTTCGTGTCCCCGATAGCCTCAGATAATCTGAGAGAACTAGTGGCTGGAGCATGTGAGAGGCATTTTGTCCAAGGCTCCGGCCCCTTGGAGCCCAAAAGAGGATGGACACAGGGAGGGAGGAAGGGCACTGGGAAAGGATGCAGGAGAAATAAAAAGAAAACTCAAATTAGCAAGTTCAGTGAATGATTGTGTTTAAAACTACATGTCAGCATCTTGGCATACACTAAAGTTTGTGGAAAAACTGCTTTTTAAATTTCATTAGGAAGTCACTGATTTAGGTCACCATCTTCCCAAAATAGTTACAGCACTTAAAATGCAAAAATGGCTAAGGTTAAAAATAGAACTTTCCCTCTTTTTTGTTCTTAGGTGATTTATGAAGGCCAGCATTGCTACATGCACGTGTGCATCTATTTTCCTAACTCTGAAATTTATAGAAAAGGAATGTGTCCCCTTTACATGGCTTTCTACTTCAGCATTATATAAAAGTGAATATGCTTAAGAAAACAAATGTAAGGATTGAATTGTATCTGCTGAAGAATGTCTAAATATTCTGTAAAGTTATTTTATTTTTCTGTTGAAAAACAGTCGAAAGAAGCCAAAAGAGCCTCTTCTCTGTCACTGAACTGGCTGAGCACACCGCTGGGGACTTCCCTTGTTTCTGGATTTATACTGTTGCACATAAAGTGACTATGACAAAGTGAAAGCTGTGAACCCCCAAGCGTCACTGAAAATGGAACAAAACTGAAACAAGCATACAAATACATAAGCGACGTATTTATCAGGCACCAGCTTGTCATTTTCCCTGGGGATGCTGTCATTTAAAGGGTATTTCTCCGTCTCTGTTTTCACAGCTATATACATAACCATACGTACATTTATAAAAATAAAAATGCCACTCCATCCCTGGGATTCAGAATTCCTGGGGAGTGTGTGACTCAGAAATGAAAACTTTCCACCTCAGAAGCTGGCTGGCAGGTAGAAAGGCAGGTGTTTGGTGATGAGAGATAGTTGTTTTATTATTTCTAGTGCTATGATTTCTGACTTTGCCATCTATTAATTCCTGAGTATTCCATGCTGTCCAGAAACATAAGATTATAATTAAGAGTCATGAAAGTTTGACAGCATTATTTGAATTTTAAAAAGGAAACTGGGACTAAAAAATTTTAAGTGATTTTCACACCATAAACAGTTAGGGGCAGGGAGCTAAGTTGGCAGTCTAAGCACCTGCCTGGCAAGCACAAGAACCTGAGTTTGATCCCTGGCACCCATGCCTTGCTGCCCCCAGAGCCCAAAACTAGGCATGGTGGTACACACCTGTAATCCCAGCACTGGGGTGGCTGCAACAGGAGGATGACTCTGAGTCTGAACTGCGTAGTGAGACACTGTATCTAATAAAAAAAAATCCCACAAAAAACAACACCCCCAACCCAGAGCGACATTCAGCGTCTCAGCAAGGGTATGTGGATTGCTCCAGTCTGTGATCTTTGGCGCATGCACTTGTTCTTCACAAATCTATGGATTTCATATGCTTTCTCATGTAAAAACTACCTTGTGAAGATTTCACCACTGAAATGCGTTCACAAATAAAGAAGTAAGTTTCCTCAGAACTCTTACACCTAAAACAAGTCATAGAGAGTGAGCAGTAATTGCTTTCCTGTATGTTTAGTCACACGATGCCCATTTTCCCTTATGTCCTGGCACCACCCTTAATAATGGGGCAAATTCTATGTCTTGGTTTCTTCCTAAATCTAAAGATAAATTTATCTTTGGTCCTCAGGCATCTATTTCCTAACCCTACCTTCACTCTTCTGAGCAAAGGTCGAACAGACCGGTACTCGAGGGGAATCAGTGGTGATGGGGTCACTTGCCACCAGGAAAGCAGTTGCAGGGCTTTGTCCATTTACTTGCCATCTGCCAGGTTATCTTATTTTTGCCAACTGTGGAAGCTAAGAGTGACAAGCAAGTGATCAGGCAGAATTCTGCATCACTAGAAATAGATGCATCAAAGCGAGGTTTCTCACAGAAGAAGTAGTGTGGAAATTCAACTCCCAAGGGTCAGAAGCGCCGATGCGAGTGGGCCCTGATGCAATATGTCAGCTGCTAGAAGTTGACTGGATGTTGGACTGCAAGCAAATCAGGTAAATATCTCAAATGATGCAACACACAGGAGAAGGAACCTCCTCTATGATTACCATCATTGGCCACATCCTGGAGGAAATAGAGGAACCGGTGTCATCAGTGGGGAGCCGAGTACCGTGGAGGGGCCTGGCCTTGCTGACGAGAGAGCCACCACTATGGGCTGAAATGCATCTTCTAAAGTTCATGAGATGAAACTAACTCAGAACACATCTGAATGCTGCTACGTAGAGATAAGTGCCTCAAGGAACAGCAAGTTAGAAGGAAGTCATTGAGGTGGGCCACAGTCTAAGCCGACTGGTGTCCGTGGAAGAAAAGCAAGTTAGGAAGGTCCTCTGAAAGCACAGGGCAAAGACTACACTTAAAAGCTAATGAGGAAGGTCTCAGAAGAAACTAGTTCTGCCCCGAACTCCTCCAGCTTTGAGAATGGTGAGAAAATAAGTATCTCCTGATGAACTGCCCAGACTACAGTGCGATGCCATGGTGGGGCCAGGAGGCACATGCACACACAAAAGGACGCAGAGTACAGCACACTGTTAGAAATTGGAGGGCTGTGGAGACAGTTCCGTAGAATAAGCACTTCCCTGGCAAGCGCAGGATCCGGAGGTCAATCCCTGGTAATGCAAAGAAAGAAAGAAAGAAAGAAAGAAAGAAAGAAAGAAAGAAAGAAAGAAAGAAGAGAAGAGAAGAGAAGAGAAGAGAAGAGAAGAGAAGAGAA
>NW_004524588.1:23522066-23529114 GCF_000260255.1 Octodon degus
ATGCGCCACCATGCCCAGTCTCAATTGCAGTCTCAGCATGCCTGGGGGCAGGCCCAGGGATCTAACCCCCTTCCCCTGAGCCTGCTTGTAGGTGCTTTAGTCTGCGGAGCTCTTTGGCCAGCTTTGAATTACCTACCACATCATTCACTTCCAGGGAAGCAAGTAAATATTTTTTAAAGTAACTTCACTGCTAAGTGTCTAAAGCTGAGTATAAGTACAGACAATCTGTCTCAGATCTCACTAGCTCAACTATATTATGCTACTTCTATAATCTTTGCTTAGAACACATTCAGCTGTTGTTTTGGGGTAAATTCTGTAATCGCCCCAATTCAAAATATCAGGAAAACATTTTCCTGCTTTACAGGGATTTGAGGGCCTCCTGACCTATTCACACTTCCGCTTAGGCCCACATACTAACTATTGGCCAGGATCAGACTGCAAGTGCAACACTTTCACATATTTAATCCACGTGCGCAGCACAGACATTTTTCTGCAGCGCTTACCAAATCATTCTTCCTGCATGTTTTCACCAAAATTCCTCCAGCACTTATCAAGGTTCTCAGAATTTCTACCCAGCAATGCCTGTCCAATTTCAACTCATTTGACTTTTCATGGTATTTGCACTCATAGCACTTTAGTGCACTCATGAACACTAAAAACAGTAAATAAATATTCACCTTAAATTTGTTTTGCTTTCTTGCTTTGCATTCTTTCCTGGTCCTTTCATGTTGCTGAACTTGCAGGTATTTACCCTCCAGTTGTCAGTGAAGCATAGCTTTCACCAGGTTTTGAACTGAGCCCTTCATGCTTCTTCTTCGGCTACTGTGAAGTACTTTCTAAGAGGATCTCCTTGCTTTTAACCTCACGCAGTAGACTTCCAAAACGTCCTGTGTATTGTCAACCAATTAACTTTTCCACAACATGAAGACGATGATGCAGCTTTGCTCTCTGTTACTGTGCGAGGGGAGGTGTCTCTCACCTTGCTAAGCAGCTCTACCCATTTTGTTTGGCCTGGTGCTCTTCTACTTGACCTGTAGGCTTTCCCACCTCTGTTCCGTCTACTCCCAGACAGAAGCCCCCCGAATGTTCTTCAGGCTGTGTGCGTTTGAGATGCTGTTTGGCTCATTCCCCTTGCCCACGTTGCATCACTCTCCTGCAACCAACTCAACTTTGAGAGTCTATGTTCTTCCCTTTTCATGGTCATTACCCAGAAGGAATGCTCTGGCTTGCAGAAGGTGTGCAGTGTATAAGTAAGACTAGGTCAGAAGACAGCGTGTGTGAGAGCTGACCCTGACAGGTCAGCTTCGGTGGATGCAGAAATGCCTAGCAGATTAATACAGCTCACGCCTCGGTGGGCCACGGAGAAAGCACCGGGGTGTCACTTTCCAGCACTGTTCCCCTGCTCTGTTCCCAGTCCACGTTTAACTAAACAGTTTTGCAGTGCCATATGCTTTTGTCATGTTTTTGCCTTTGAGTCTGGGGCACCATGTCCTGGATTTCCTATAACCATGAGTTGAACTTCTCTTTATTTAAACTACAGCCTCAGGGGCTGGGGAGATAGCTCAGTGGCCTAAGTGCCTGCCTGGCAAGCTCAAGGAACCAAGTTCAATTGCCCATTGTACATGTTGTGCCGGCCCTGGAACCCCAGGCATACCATGCCAGCCCCAAAACTGGGAGTGTGGCATGCCACGCCTGTGATCTCAGCACTGGGGAGGCTGAGAAAGGAGGATCATTAGAGTCTAAGCTGTGTAGTGAGACCCTGTACCAAATAAACAATTAAATAAATGATTAAACAATTTAAATTATAGCCTTAGAAATTGTGTGTCAGTGATGGGAAGGCTAACATACTGGGTAATTTCAGTTTCTTACTAAGTATATAATACAATTTCGCTCTTTTTAACCATGTTTTTTCTTAAGAAATGACTTTATGAGGCCTGAAAATGAGTAAAAATATCTTTCTAATATTTCCAAGTATGCTGCTATTGTAGAGTACAGGAGGAAAAAGCCTATGTGTGCAACTTTAAAAAGAATAATGTGTTGATGAAATGTGTGAAGCTGCTAATTCTAGGAATAGAAGTATGTCTGGGATCTATCAGACACTAAAAATCATCACTGGGAAAATTTCAAAGTATCATCTGTTTTGTTAAGATGAGTATGGCCACGGATGCGAGGTCAATCTGGCTGCAACACATGTGGCCCCACTGGTCACGGGTTGATTCAGCGGATCTAGCTGGCCAGGACGGAATCCCCTCCCTTCCTCACCATGCCACAAGTGTCCTTCACAAAGTCTCACACTGTGTGGAAGAGCACGGCCACCCCCATAGAGGATGACCACTTGATCAGTCAAGGGGTAGGAGTAGGTGTACTGCTACAGCCTTTAGACAAGAGCTTGAGGAAGGTATGGCCAGTTATTTTGGACCAAGTTCTGGACATTTCAGACTGGATCTTGTTCCCCACCCCATCAAGATCTAATTCATACTTCTTTATAGCACTAAGTATCTATAAATTATGAACTTCTTTGGGCATGGGGCTTTATCTTCCAACAAATGTAACCTATCCCATCTCCTGGTAGATAAAGAATATAACAATAATTTTGGAAATATGCTATTTGTCTCAGAATTACTTGGTCCAATTTTGTGGTCTCTAAAACACATCTTAAAATCCTGACAACACAGAAACAGAAAAATTTAAAGACTGAGGAACATGCGTGTGTGTGTGTGTGTGTGTGTGTGTGTGTGTGTGTGTGTGTGTGTGTTGGGGATTGTACCCAAGATCTTCCACATGCTGGCAAGTGTTCTACCTATCATTGAGCTATAGTACTAGACTACAATGATGTGAATCTGAAAATCTGGTGCCTGAGAAGTCAGACAAATAGTTATGAGAGTTTTCTTTTTAAACAGTAGCCACTGTCCCGGGTTTATTCAGTATTGTAGTTGGTGTGACACTGGGTTGTACTGTTCACAGGTAGATGTTTTTATATTATACGGCGATGTATTATATGACACAAAATAAATCCTTTAAAACAGTTATGCACAAGACTTGCAGTATTGGATTTGCATGCTGGATCCCAGGCTGTGACCACCTGGGGAAAGGTCAGACAAAGCCTGGTGGGGGAAGCTGTATCACAGAGGAACACACATCTGTCTGAAGAGTAACTGAAGCCTGCATGGTGAGGTGTCTCAGAGGTGCTGGGCTACTTCATACGAACCAGGACTAAAAGTGCAGCACCATCCGGCATCAGGACAGAGCTGTGGGGTTTTGTGAACCATTGCTACTTCTAACTTTTGGAAACTGATATTTTCGCAGGCCATTTTAGTAGTACACATCAGATACAAAGGACACAACTCCAACTAATCCTTCCTGTAGCTTAGACAGTAATGTGGGGACACTGGAAGACTTTAAAACTGCATCTCCTTCTGGCTGGACCACAAGGTATCAGCATTCTCCAAACATGCCTCTTCCTCAGGAGTCAGTCACCCTGACAACATCAGATTCCATTCTGTCCCAGGACACAAAGGACACTTGTGACATCATCCTTGATTCCATAGAGCCCCTTAATCGTGGTAGAAATTGGATACACCCTCCTAAGGTTCTTCATTATACTTTCTACCAAATCTGCCACTAACAGTCCAATAGCCCAGGATGTATAAGTTTGATCACTTCATAAGCGCTGTCAACCAGTGTTTGTGAACCTCCTTATCCCCATCAGTTCCTCCCTCAGGGTACAGATTCTTCAGGGTGACACCAGCAACACTCATGCCACTCCACACAGGGATGCTGGAGTCTCCGTGAGCCCCAGTGATCCAGCTGTGGCAGCTCAGTGGGTGCACGCCCAGCCTTTCTTCCATTAGGTAGTGGAACCGGGCTGCATCCAGGTTGCAACCACTGCCAATAACACGGTTCTTGGGAGAGCAGCCTATCCTCCAAGCCACATGGGTCAAGATATCCACTGGGCTGGACACAACAAGAAACTTGCAGTTGGGACCGTACAACATTAGGAATGATGAACTTGAAGATGTTCACATCATGCTGCACCAAATTATGACAGCTCTCTCCCTCTTGCTGATGTGCTCCAGCGGTGACAATAACCAGCTTGGAGTTTACAGTTACATTATAGTTTTGACCAGAGATAACTTTTGGTGTCCTAAGGAAGACTGCTGTGTTCGAAATCCATCATCTCTCCCTTCAGTTTGTCTTCTGTGACATCAACAAGAGCAAGTTCATCTGCCAAGTCCTTCATTAAGATACTGATGGCACAGGCCATGCCAGCAGCACCAACCCTGACGACTGTGGCCTTATTTGGGGCACCTGGTACTCCTTAAGGAGATTCACAATCAACTGACCCCTGAGACTGGCCATCTTGGACTTAGAACAGAAAGGAACCGGGAATGCACGTGCGGCCGGTGTTGGGGTGCGCGCTTCTCAGATCCAGACTTGGTGACAGCAACTCCGACACCTGTGAGAGTTCTCATACCTACTGGGCATTAAGATCTATTAAACCCAACATCTTTTAGACCTGTATTCTCCTAATTCAGTTGTTACTAACATTGTTAAGTATACATATAAAATTAATTTTAAAAGTTTTCTACTCTACATTTTGAAGTTGAAAGCATTAAGTTCAAGTGTCTGTGATAGTAGATTACAAATAAAATTAAAAAGCTAGTGGAGAAAGATGGATTTTATGTGTAGAGAACTCCTTGAACAGGTGTAATCCACAAATGCCTGAGAGTGAGTCTACCTCTGGGGTCACCTGAATCATCTTCCCCCTTGGCCAGGTGTCCTAAGCCAAGTGCCTTAGGTATGAAATATAACACGTTTATGCTGAGTAATCATAAAGCTTTAAATTGGAGAAAAGCAATGTTAAGTGCATTAACATAAATGCAGCTATTAAACTACTATGAATATATTTATAGTGCAGCTGTATCCTAATTACTGATGTTTTGCCACAATATACTATGTATTTGGATTTATTGTGCATACCATTACATTTTATTGCTAAATTATAAAACTACATACTACATCAAATCATAAGAGGGTTTGTGCACATAAATCTTAGTTTGTATTTCATATATTCTAAGGACTTGTTATGCTATTTTCAGAAGCAGTTTAACTTCTCTGAACTTCACTTTGTACTTTTCTCAGTGAGAGTAGCAATACATTTTAGGTTCTTTCTGACAAAGTGAAAAACATATATCTGAAATGTCATATGGTTAATAATAAATTATAGGTATTACAAGAAATTTAATCCTGCTTGGCCATGTTTTATTAATTACATAAAAGTAAATATAACTGAAAAGGGAATATAGGCAAATAGTAATGCACTTTTCTAGCTTGTAATAAAAATATGATTAACTTCTTTTTTCAGCAGAAGTACATATTTAATACTTATTAAAATCTTTGTAATATACTTGTTTTGTCCTTCGCTAACTTAGGCAGTTTAATACCTCCAAAACTTGTAGAAAATCCAATCTGTATTTACAAACACTACGACTCTACATTCTGATACCGCACAATTGCACACGAAGTACGTGGCTCCTTATACTTCTAAAGCATACAGTATTTAAGCACCAGGAACACCCTTTCAGGCATTCTTGTCTACTTTTTCCAATTAAATGTTCCAATGAACTTCTCTCCCTGAGAAAATCAATACAGTATTAAATCTCAAAGTCTTATCTTTCACATACCAAAAAATATAAGCTAATGTTTTATTTCAGGTTTCTGGGAGAGATTGTTTCTACCCCTCTTAATTTTGTATGATTAATTTTATGTGGAAAAAGTTGATCATTCTGCAGGATAAATTAACAAAACTATATCATACTCTTAATGAGGACAAATAACTCAACTCTAGATGTTTATGATGTGAAAAATAGAAGCCTTTAGGTTTACTAGGAGTGTTGGTGCTGAGGATAAGAAATGGGTCTAGGAAGATAACACAACATTTTTCAGCATGCATGGACAGGAAGTAATAAAGCTAATCTATCTTGAAAATACCACATTCCTTTTTAGCAAATGGTCCACAAAGGCACCATAAAAACAAGATTAAAATACCTTCAATGTAATAAGTATGAGATTGGCCAAGACTGAGTACAGAACATGTACTATCTAATTTACAAACTACAAAGACTCAGGAGCATGCGCAGATGTGGGAGTGTTCACCTGCGTATTGCACAACAGAGGGAGCTACCCACTGTATTATGGGGAATCTACCCACTGTATTACGGGGAATCAGTCCTCAAGTAACAATGCCAGATCTGGATGAGGAAATTCAGCCCTGTCACCTGTGACCATGACCCCCTGGCATGCAGCATGCAGGGAGGCTGGCGGCCGTCACATGTGCAGTGGGAATTTGGGCACATGGCAGCCAAATGTAATCCCTTGAGTCCATAGTGGAAACATAATGAAAATGCATGCAAGCCTTGTTATAACTGTTATATGAAGTCAAACTTTAAAGAAGTGAGGGTACATGTGGCTGGCTCCTTCACCAGTGCCCCACTCTGTTGAACTGCGACACCCTCTCCAGGGACAACCATTGAAGCATCTAAAAACGACCTTCCACTCAAAAATTTACACAAATGTATACTTCTAACAAACAAGGTGCATTGCTTTAAAATGTTTTGACAGCACCAATTACTTTGGCAATCTTACAAATCCATCTGCCTTATTTTTAGGGAATTTATAGCAATATTTATTTACTTACTAATGGACATTTCATTTCTTGTGTTTTTAGTCTACAAGGGAAATTAAAAATTGTATTCATTTCTTTAGAACCTCTCACAATGTAGATCATGTATATAAATTCATCATAACTTAAAATCCACTGGAAATGTCTATTGGAACATCATTTTATAATTTCAGAATAAAAGTATTTATATCAAATATCACAGATTATGACTTAATGATTACCAGCTTCAGCAGTTGTCTATAATTTTATACATATAAAATGCTAAGAAAATTTAAAAACTCATTTTATATCTTTCAAATATATAGACTAGGGCTGGGGTGATGGCTCAGTAGAATAAGTGCTTCCATGGCAAGCGCAACGGCCTCA
>NW_004524588.1:23529275-23537946 GCF_000260255.1 Octodon degus
ATATATTATATATATAGTGATTGTTTGGATAATTTGAGAGAAATTTAAATATTAAATAATTGTATGACTCCAATTCTTTTCTGTAAATCCTGTACCTCTGATAACTTCTCTCTCAGCTACTTGCCCAGAAAAATCATACGGGCGCACCATATGGGCCAGGGCAAAGGATACTGACGTAGTGATGAGGGCAGAAGAACTCTAAGGACCACTTCATAGTAAATCCTAACAAACTGCTGCAAAAGATTGAATTTTAGAAAAAAATTGATTTTTTTAACATAGGTGCTTACTTTTAAACTTCAACTTTGAGATTGCAGTCCAAATAGAGGTGTTGTTTCATTCACCATCTAGCAAAATATCACTGTTTTAAATCATTTAACACAATTTTCTCAAGGAAAGAAACACAAATTTCTTAATAAATTCAATTTCTTTACTACAATTTTCTGGTATATATAAAAAGAGGCAATTGCCATTCCTATCCTACTGCTGTCCCCTGGACAGTAATCGGATTTGCGTTTGTCTTACTAAGTCTGAACTTGCCTAGTATACTCCTGACATGTTTGTTATTTGATTCCTGAGCATTTCGCAAGGCAACTATCAGGAGCCACTAATAGTTTTAAGAAGCTGACTTTTGTTTGTTTTAGTATTCATTTTGTTCTGTGAATATGTGCTGAGTACGTGGATTTTTTCCAATAATTCTATCACAAGCAATTGGTTCTATCTCAATTATTTTAATGGTAAATTGTCTGTAAATTAACTAGTCACAGCTTTTATTTGCTTGAGATTTTGTAAAACAGCTTTGCTTCGAAAGCATGGCTTAACTATTATTCTAATACGATTTTATTTCATTGACAAAGCAAAAAAGTAATTTATACTAACATACTGATATTTAGGTTTCTTCATGCTCTTTCCTCTCTAAATATTTTCTTCTCTCAAGCAATTATATAGGGGCAGTTATACATAATAATAGAAGGGCCAGCCAAATAGTTCAGCCGATTAAAGCGCCTGCAAGCAGGCGCAGGTGCCAGGGGTTCAATCCCCAGGCCTGCCGAGCCGGCCCCGCCCGCAGGCCACGCTGAGAGGGCAACTGAGACTGGGTGTGGTGGTGCGTGCGAACACCCTGTAGGCCCTTCCCTAAAATACAAAATATAATTGAAGGTTTTCTTCCGCTCACATGATTTACGTAACATTTGGTATCATCTAGCTCTGTTTCTGGACGCATGGAATGTCTGATGATAAAGTTTACAGATTTTATGCAGGTCTTCCACTTTCATTTCAGTTTTAAAGCAATAGCACGTACCCCTGGAACATGGTGCACTGTAACCGACCCTACGGCCGCTCTGCACTAATGTTGGCTGAATCATGTGACGTCATTTGGGGGCAAGGAAGGTGATAAGCAAATATGCTGGCAGGAAGCAAGTTACGTCTACAAGGTGTCCTGGCCCGGCGCTGCACAGCCGCGCTGTAGACAGCAGCGATGCGCCACAGGCTTCAGAGTTAGCGAAAAGGTCCTTGGATGTTTCTACCATAAATAAATAATAGATGCCTTAGGACATATCCGTTTAACTTAAATTAAACATTGCTAAATGTATACATGAATGAAAGCATAATATAGCATTTCATTAATACCTACAAGCTTTATGTTTTTAAGTACCAGCGAAAGCATAAATTCATTGTCAGGCTGAGGAGATAGCTCAGTGGTGTAAGCACCTGCCTGGCAAGTGCAAGTTCCCACGGTTGCACACCATGCCAGCCCAAAACCGGGTGCAGGGGTGCATCCCAGTGCTGGCGAGGCTGAGACAGGAGGATCACTAGGAGTGTGAACTGTGTAGTGAGACCCTGTACTAAAATAATTTTTAAAAAATTCACTTCCAATTAATGAAAAGAATAGCAGTTGTGTAGCTTCTTGTCCCCATAACAAAATCCTTAGCACATGACATTTGTGAAATAAGGAGGGTTATTTTATCTGTTTTGGAAGCCAAAACTCTACTCTCTGTAGCAGGAGGTGCGGGGAAGACTCCACAATGTACTGGCAGCAGTGCCAGCCAGGCACTCGGCCATCCCTCAGCGTAGGAAGCAGAGTGGAGCCAGGCTTGTCCTTCACAGCTACCATTTTCTGGGGACCCCCTGGCCAAGTGAGAGACAGTTTTTTTCCAAGAGCACACCCCTACGTCCCTAGGGCCTGCCTGCTAGGCACAAAGCTCTCACCAGTTATGCCACCCCAGGACCCCTACTCCAAGCACGTGACTCTATGGGAGAATATAATTAAGTTATAGCCAAACCACAGCCAGCCTCTTCACAAAGAATGCAGTGATTTTCCCAGCGCCAGAAATAAGTGAGGTTATGTTCTCATTAAAGACACGATACTTCAGTTAAGGTTGTTTTCATGTGAAGCAGTTTTGGCTCCTAAAAATAGTTAGAAGGAGCAAAATCCAATGCAGAGGTAATGAGACTTCTAGGTGGATTCAGTGTTTATCCTGAAAATAATAATACGAAGTTCTCTACTCACATTGTGAAATATAATCATGATAAATTATAAAAGAATGAATAAGGCCTTAATTTGCTTGCAATCTGAGTCAAGTCGATGCAGAAAGGAACATTCTAATTGCTCCTTTTAAAATTGCAGTATGAGTTTGTACATCCAATGAAAAGATTGTGACCTCTGTCCCGGAAGCCCAGGGCCCTTACACCAAATATGTTTCAATCAAGGCACTCTGCTGCAAACAGGACTAAAAAGTCTCCACCTCCTAACTGATTGTGTTTCTCTCGTGTAGAAGCCAAGTGACTTTTTCACGTAGTGTTCTGTTTTGCTGAGCAGTCACTAGGCCTCGCAGCGAGAGTCCAGTCTGGGTGAAGTGCCGAACTTCAAGATCAAGCACTCCACTTGTACTAGGAGCTGGATGATGAATGGCTCCCAAAGGTTTCGTGGTTTGTAGGCGGGGCTTGTGGAAGGCGACTGAGTCACGTGGATGCAACTGCTGACTCGCTGCTAAGAGGCAGTGTCACGGCGGCAGGTCGTGGGCTGCGTGACTTACAAAGGCCTCGCTCTCTGCCTCTTGCTCGCTCTCTCAGCATGCCCTCGCCACGATGCCAGCGGCTGTTCTTTCCTAAGCCCCTCTGCCATGCCCTTAACGCTCACCAGCAGCAGCTGACCAGCGGCTGTAATCATGAGCTCAAACCTCACCTTTGTAAAGCTGCAGGTGTTGGGCATCTGGTCCCAGCACCGAGGTAGGTGATGCAGGGCACCTGGACGTAGCAGATGTCCCCTCCGTCTTCTCAGGCCTTGCCTTTTCAGCACTGGGCCGGCTTGTGTGTCCGTGCCCCAAACGTGCAGAGCCTTGACTGCCTTTACCTGCAGGCTTCCGGGGGTCTCAGCGACGGTTGCCACGTGGGGTCGCCTTAGAGGCTGCCCGTTCCAGTGATAATCAGCTCATTCTCCTTGCCCTTTCGGGAAATTCATTTTAGGAGCACAATGTTTCCTGAAGTATCAAGTGGAGTTACATTGTGACAACATTTAGGTGTTTTTCCTACAAATAATTTTTATTGTTAACAGAATCTGACATGTGTTTAAGTGGAATACAATTCCCCTAACTTACCTAAAAAAAGCATAATCCTTTTCTTGGTAAACTTAATCATAGGAGGTACTAACGAAGTAAATCTTCTGAGTAGGAATTATTCTTATAACGCAAACTGTATTAGACTTTCATTAGAATAACATACAAAAGCCATTTTCCAAATAGTTCAATTGCAAAAAGTACAATATAGGAAAACGGAATAAAAGAAATCTTGGAAGGGCTGGGACACGTGGCTTCCTGCGACGCGGCGGCGGAGTCCCCCTGGGATCCTGTTCTCTTCTCCCGCACTTAACCTTTCCTTCCCTTCTGCTGCCCAAGTGCGTTCGCTTAGCAGAATCTGACCTAGAACTATGCGGAGAAGAGGGAATGTGGCGTACATCCTTACAGCGTTAAGCTTTGTAATGCGAACGTCGCTTGAGAGAGCATGACAGCGCTGACTATATAATTTAGGGAGGTGGAGTTTTAATAAATATCTCTTTACCAATTCTCTTGACCATTGTAAACACTTTCTAAGTGAGTACAAATTTTCTCCGTTTGCAATTTTATACAGTGGTATACTTTCTAGGTCTCAAGATGTAAATAATTAATATGTTAAATTATACAGTATAGAAAGAATATCCTACTGCAAATACCATGTTTTTATACTACAAAACAGCAGCAAAAAGAAAAACAGCTTAAATACCGAATGCTGAAAACTAGTATTACAGTTTCCTTGAGAGAATACTTTGGCCTGAAAGGGGGAACGGAAACTTCTTGAAGGAAATGGTATTTGCTCTGGACTTATACACAGTATGCAGAATTATGAGAAGCAGCAAAGGAAACAAATATTTCAGTGGCCTGAAAATGAGTATAGAAGGCAGAAGCTTGCAGGTATTCTCAATAGTAAACAGTCATCCCAACATGCCACTCTAATCTGATTACTCTTGACGCTAAAGACCTTTCAGTGTCCCACATCCCAGCACATTCCCTAAAGCCTCTTCCCTGGTGCAGGTCCAGCACCCAGAGCCCAGCGACCCTTCCATTAGGAGTTCTCCTTACTCCTTATGGAAATACCGCCTGAGCACCCCACTGCATTGCGTGTGGCCGCCTGCCTCTGTCCCACCCCTCCCAGGGCTTTGCCTAGCAGCCATCGTGCACGTCCCACGTCCATTCCCACACGCTGTACGTCTCGAGCTCCTGCCTCCCCAGACCTCCCTCAGAACTCCATGCTCCTGCTAGGCACATTCCTTTGCTTTAAACACTTCTCTCTTGCTTGAACACTCCTAGTTTCAAATTTTATTACATTGATTTCTATTTCTATCTTGCCCTTGTCATGAACTTCTGCGATACTTGATGAAAAGGTCGACTGTTGTCGCTGCACACCTCACTGCACTCGCGGGCACCTAACAAAGTTCCGCGCATGGCACAGCCTCACTTGAATACCTTTTCAGCTGAATGCATGTTTTCGGAGCAGAAATCAAATGTTTATCTTGCCTGAAGAAAAGCAACAGGCTGAATGTGTGTTACAAGTTCTTACCAGACTTAATGATATATCTTCATGATTTATTTTCAATAGCTGCTGTTCTCTGGTGTGTACAAAATACTCTCAATTAGCACATATAGTGTGGCTATGCTTTGAATGTATTTTAGCCATAAATCAAGAGTTCCTCTAACAGTCTCTACAACAGTGAAAATTGTCATTTCCTTTCTCTTTATTGAATATCACAGAGGTATTAAGTAACAGATAATAGGGGCCAGCGAGATAGCTCAGTGGTCTAAAGTGCCTGCTTAGGCAAGCTTAGACAGATGCATGGGACCGTGGTTCCATCCCCAGCATCAAGTGCCACACCAGCCCCGCCCTCAGGGTGAGCTGAGCAGGCATAAATAAGTAAATAAATAAGTCACAGATAATGAAAATATGCTAAGCAAATTCGGTTTTGCCAGAACTTCCACTGAAGAGCGGGACTCATGCTTCTGGTGATGGCTGCCTTCCATTTGGAATCATGACTACTAAGGTGCTTTCCTTAAACCAAAAGTACTCCGAGGCTTAGTTACTATGTGAAGAGTAAGAATAATGCTTACTGTTCTTAATTCACCATAGCACCCACCTTTCGTCCACCTAATCCTAATTATTTGCTAAAGGAGAAAAAAGGAAGTGGTACTGGATCAAGGACCACAGGTCTGGGAAGTTCAGCAGGCGAGGAGGCGCTTCAAAACCTATTTCTTGTGTTAGTAGATGCTCTGCGCATTTGTTCTAGAATATTCATTCTCACCTATTGTGTCATGCACTGTACTGTACAGTAGGGGAAGTGTAATGGCAATTAATATATGGTAGAGAATACAGATCTCAGGTAAGTGACGCCCCTGAGAGATCATGTCACTTGAGAATAACACGAGAGTCTTAGCACGAGCAGGCATGGGCTTGAGCTGGTTTTCAACATTTGCCTTTGAGGGTGAGGGATGTCTACTGCCTGTGTTCTCTCCATGTGGCTTAAAGACTATTTGTAGAAGTGAGGCACTGCATTTGCAGAACAATGAAGTCTGTGTAGAGAAAAAGAATTACCACTGTAATGTCTACCTCAGCCGCACTGGCCCAGTAGACTTTGCTGTCTATCACAGAATTGTTCTCAAGAATAGACTGCATCATTTTGGGGTTTCTCATATGTGTAAGAAGAGTTAGAGCTACTTACAGAAAATAAGAAAGCCTAAGTAATTCTTATTGCCGTGACTCCGTGTAAGGGACGTCTTTAGGCTGCACCGAAGGAAGCAAAACCCTCTCCTGGCGATTTGTGGTTCAACATCACTTGTTTCTTTACTCAGTTTTTATGTATTCACCCTTATAGCTCACTACCTCCTCCACCAAATTTACTTGAGTATAAATTTGCAAGCAACTATGTAAACAATAATATTCCATATTTTAAAAAGTCATTTTGTTGAATGAGTACATAAATGTCAAAATATTTAAATAGTTGTAAAATCTCAATTTTATTCAATGTTATCAATAAAAGTAACAATTAGTCATCTGATAGAGAGGTTTAATGTTTACCTAGAAACCCATATCTTTTATTTGCAGGGATGTCAAATAGCGAAGGCCACTTGCAAATTATAACCACACACAAAACAACTAACTTAATCAAGAGTAAAACTAGAGAAGAACCTATTGTATGAATGTTAGCAGGGAGATTATTTAAGGTGCTCACAGAGCTGGGTGTAGTGGCCAGGGCTACAGACAAGAGTTCCAGGCCAAACCTATAGGACATATTCAGACCCTGCCGAGAGAGAGAGAGAGAGAGAGAGAGAGAGAGAGAGAGAGAGAGAGACCTTTAAAGGGGACAACATACTTATTTAACAGGGCTTATAAGCATTTAATTTTATCACATGTAATATTTGTACATCATTATGAGATATATTAGGGTGATTAGGCTTGTTTAATAAACACATTAATCTCTATAAACACTGATCATTTTTATCTGCTGAGAAATTCATATTTTCTAGTAAGACTAAAATATATCATAGATCATTTTCATCTGTCCAAGTAGTTACTCTTGTGTACAAAAACATAAAACAAAAAGAAAAACAGCCTAGAGGTAATTTCTCTCAGCGTGCTTTGGCCAGTGGAGCTTGGCGCCATCGCCTCTGCCCCGCCCTGTCAGCCCACAGCGACTCTATTACATCCCATCCTTCTCCGAGGTTGGCTCGCTGGTGTCTACCTGAGTGAGAACAGGTAGCATTTGTCTTTCTGTTTTGGCTTATTTTATTCAACATAACAAATTCCACTTCTATCCATGTTGCTGGAAATGGCAGGATTTTATTATTTATGAGTTATTCATACCATTGTATATACAGGCAACACTTTCTTCATGCATTCATCCACTGAAGGAAATTTGGAGTTTGGCATGTTCTGGTGACTGTGACCAGGGAATGAATCAACAGAGGAATGCAAGCATCTCTTCACTACAGTGATTTCATCTCCTTTAGATATGCCCTGAGTAGTGGAATCTGATCAGTGACCCTAAGGCAGCAGCCCTTTCAGGTTTTAGATTAGGTGAAGAATACACAGAAGGGCACATGGAGACAGGTTATGCTTTCACAGTCTCTTATGCTTACCAAGAAGATAGGACCTAGCACGGTAATGATACTATAGTTAGGAGAATAAGTTGGTTGGAATACATTGTTGACAAATAGAATGTGAGTTCAAAAAGACTGTCATGATATCTCCCCTTTTCATTAGTTCTTACCATATTGAAAAACATTTTTGGTTACTAAATTAATCAGATGAAGACAGAGTATCAATTATCCTGTATATGTCTGTAAAACAATGTCATTCATTTTTTGTTTTATTAACTTTTATTTGACCATATTTTAAAAAGTATATCAAGAATGTTAGTGATGCAGAAGAATATTCTTCACCAGTACAGGGGGAATTATCACGTAAGGCTTCACCAAGTGAAGGTAACATTTGAGCTCCATCTTTAAAAAAATGAATAGTTCTGTAAGAGACTAACCACTTTCAAGGGCAATGGGAGGAGGGCCCAGGGAAATTTTTAGTATAGTGCAAAGAAGAAGAAGGAGATTGGAGAAGAATGCAAGTTAAAACTAGAAGTTTGGGGGTCAGGGATATAACTCAGTGGCACACCCGGCAAGCACAAGATCCTGAGTTTGATTCTCAGTACAGAAACAAACAAAAAACCTAGAAGTTTGGGTTGGACCCTAATCATAATAAAGGTTTATATTTAGAAAGTCAATGAGAGCTTTGAATAAGAGCATGAGGTTGCATACCTATGGGTTCACTGGACATTTATTTTCTTGGTCTTTCAATAAAAAGGTGAAGCAGAACACAAAGGGGAGAAATCAATTAACAAATTAGCAAAAGTCATGTTTATAACCTTTCCAGGGAACTGGCCTTTTCATTGAATAATCAATTCTCTAACACCTGTTTCCAAATCTCAGAACATGGTAAATTCAGATTACCATCTCTTCTTTAATTCGCATTCTACCCCAGACAAAGCTTAGAGAAGTGCGGCTGGCAGCCAGTCTTGCACCATCCTCTCAATGGGTAGTGACTGCTGTTATTCCACAGCGCAGTTAAATGGGCAGGAGGCATCGCAAAGTACCAAAAA
>NW_004524588.1:23538416-23542053 GCF_000260255.1 Octodon degus
TGTAAGTGCCTGTGCTGAATCAGATGCAGACCACCCACCTGTGTGAAGCGCGGAAGTGGTCCAGCTAAAAGGAGTCTGATTTGACCTATCACCTCACAGAAATAAGAGGAATAACCAGCAAATACTGCACGACTTGCAGTCCCTACAATGTGGTCAACACTTACGTAGAAAGAGGGGTATGCCTTAGAATTTCTATTCTCTAATAAATGCTTTAGAATATTTTCAACTAGATAAACGCAGGCAATGGTAAGCACATTGAGAAGATGATTTTTGCATGTTTGATGAGCATTTCTAAGATTCAAAAAAATCTGCTTTAGAAAAGAAAGCTAGTAAGTGTTACATTTGCAATCAAATATTATATTTGACATCTTCTATTTGTATGAATAAGAATTAGTTCACCAAGCTTTCTCAATAGACTATAAAGTAATACAAAATTAATTCCCCTCAAACTATACATACTTTAATCAATAATGTTTATTGCCCACATAATACTGCTATTAATATTAAAATATGATGTCAAATAATCTTGAAATTAAAGGGCCAGCAATTTAATAGCTAACAGATTAAAGCTCCTGCAAGCAGGCTCAGGGGCCGGTGGTGTAATCCCTGGGCCTGCAGTGCCGGCCCCGCCCGAGGCAACCTGAGATGATGATTGAGACTGGGCGTGGTGGCGCGCGCCTGAAATTCCAGCTCTTGGGAGGCTGTAAACAGGTGGATCACTGTGAGTCTGATCTAGTAGTGAGACCCTGAACACCCTCTAGACCTTTCCCTAAAATACAGAAAGAAAAAGAAGTCTTGAAATTAACAAGTTCCCATGTGTTGGCGGATTCTTTTGAGAAGTGTGGAATATTTTTCTATTGTTATATATGTTATGTGTGAAAAGACCACCTATTGGCCGCGTCTCGCTGTGCACTGGCCCAGCGTGGCTGCCCTAGCGGGGTCTTGGAGGCACCGGGCAGGGGCAGGAGCCACACAGCAGCCGGTGAATTTCAGGATGCCTGACACTTCTGAAACTATTACAAATTTTGAAGAGATGTTTGCAAACAGATTCACAGAGGATGACAAAGAATATCAGAAATACTTGAAACACCCCCTTGAGTCCCCTCTAGTTGTTGACAGATGGTTTAGCGGTAGGGACAGCAGACGGTGGCGGCCAAGTGACAATGGATCAAACCAGTGGCATGGACGATCCTGAGGCAACAATTACCCACAGCACCGATAAGAAAGAGCCTTGCTGTCCGCAGCAGTATGGACACTATGGTTGTAACCAGCAGCCTCCGGATGATTACCACTGATAGAAATGGTGGTGACATCCTCTAGTGACATCATTTACTTTGTTAATATGACAAAGATTCATGTGTGTTCTGTTGGTCACAGTTTGCAACCCTATTTTAGAGAAGGGATTATTGTTTCAGAACTTGAGACTTTAAAAAGTAGATCTTACAGAAAGATGTAATGGTTGCTGAGAATAAATAGTCCCCTAAAAACATTGTGGATTATATTGTTTGACTTCAACCTCAGATTCAGCATTTCAAGATTTCATAGTGCTTTGAGTTTGGTGTATTTTCCTTGTTTGACCTCTAGAAATTCTAAGACAGAAATTAAAAAATAAAAAGACCGTATATCATTTTGGGCAAAGATGTTTTTTCCATATAAAATTAAAAATTTAATTCTGATTTTTAAAATTTTTCAGAGGTGCTCTTTTTTGATTTACTGTTTGCCTGTCTTCAACCTTTATCTGTCTCTTTCTTCCAGGCTTCCATCATCATGCAGTGTTTCCTCTGATTGACTGAGTCCTTTCTGCTCACAGTCTGGTTAACTCAAATTTAAGACATCAGCTGACATACCTTCTGGACAGCCTCTTTGTCCCTAGACCTGACTGGCCCAACATTCCATTCTCATTGATAATTTTTTAAAAGTTTTTTAAAAAATGTATTTAGTACACAGTCTACAGGGTCTCACTACACAGATCAGACTTGTAGTGATCCTCCTGTTTTCAGCCTCCCAAGTGCTGGGATTACAGGCATGTGCCACCACGCCCAGCCTCAGCTGTTCTCTCAGTGCACTCCCGGGGGGCCGTGCCAGCCTGCATGCCTGGGATCCAATCCTGGTCTCTGCACCTGCCTAAGCAGGCACTTTAGTCTGCTGAGCTGTCTGGCCAGCCGCTGTCACTGATACTCGATACTGTCTTGTATCTACTCCTGTCACAGCTACAGTACACTATTTTATTAACATCTCTTTAACTGTGTGTCTCCACCACAGAATCTGTACTCTGGAAGGTAGATACTATGTCTTGTCTCTTAATTGCATCTCCTTTGCCTCAAAGAGTGCTTTCCGAAATTAGACATTTAAGTGTTTATTGAATTAATTCCCTAGAATGAAATTTAAATAAAAATGCAGAGAAGTAATTCTAAGAAAGTTAGATGCTTAAATATTTTTAAATCATAGTAACAATTTCATTATGTTTCTAACTCTTGCTACACATTATCTTAGAAATGGTGATGAATTCACAGTTTTTAACTTGAGAAGTCACAGGCTTGGGAACCTGCCTTCCGAGTTTTGCATGTTTTCTGCATTTGCAGAACAGAAAGCCCCATGACATGACATGTGGCTGAGAGGCCAGCTCTCACTCCCTCAGTTTTCCATGCCCACAGCTTAACACACTCCATGTCATTTCCTGGGATTTCTGCTGGGCCACCAGTCTTTAAGACTAGGCATGCAGGTAAGTATTTTAGACACATACGTATTTATTCAATTCATGTTTCATGTGGTAAGAGCTCAAATAAATAAAAGAGCTTTAAAATCCTGCTAAGTCACCAACTCTTCCTTCAAAAGACAAATATTTCTTTAATTTCAAAAGAAGAGCATTAGATTTCTGGAATATTTATAATAACATATAATATACTAGACAAGAATTATGCATAGATTTTCGCTCAGTTGTAAAATAGTTAGGTATTTTGAAATGTATATTTTGAGATAAATTTAGAGACAAAGGTATGAGATGCTATAAAGGATATTCTAGAGTCCTTTATGGATAAAATAAATAGTGAGCCAACTGGGTATAATTATTCTAATCCTTGAAGACAGAGTTAATCCTTACAATTGGTGTGGTTTTAAAGCTAAAAATTTATCATTTCTTATCCAGTATGCTTTTGGAAGATTCACTTTAAGCATTTAAAAATATTTTTTTAAAAGTATGTGGAATGAAAAATTATTATACATTAGCACTTCTCTGGGCTCTGTACTGATCTAATTAAGCTTTATTTCTGAGTAGCTTAAATGTTATAGATTTTTATAATCTAAAAACTTTTAAATATATAAAACTCGTTCTAAAGAATGATCAATTTTTTAAGCACTTCAAGTTAATTTTGCAAAGTTCAAAAATTATATATTAATATTTGAGCAATTTATTTCAATGTAAGTTTGATGCAAAAAGCATAATAAAGTTTTCAGAAGAACATTATTAATATTTAGAGCTTTGATACATTAAAATTTAATATAGGCTACAGTGATCTAGGAATATTTTAAGGTCTGCAAAATATCAAAATATAAAATAGGTTTATCATTTTTATTTGGATATAGGAAAAATGATAAAATACATAATTAACTTGAGAAATTCAGTAGGAACAAGAGAAAA
>NW_004524588.1:23542363-23545105 GCF_000260255.1 Octodon degus
CCCCCCCGGCCCCGCCCCTGCACCTGCTTGCAAGTGCTTTAATCAGCTGAGCTGTTTGGCCGGCCCCAAAATAAATATTGATCAATAAAGAATACAGAGGCAGCCATGAGGTACACGAATAAACTGTTTTAACATCACTAATCATCTAGGAAATACAAAACGAAACTACAATGGGGTATCGTGTCACCATAGTAGGAATGGCAATTATCAAAAAGAAAAAGAACATCGAAAGAAAAGTGAACCTTTTTATGCTGTTGCTGAGAGTGTGAAATTAGTATAACAGGTGTAGAGAAACAGTATAGAGGCATCTCAAAAAATTAAAATCTCACGTATATGTAATATACATTCATAAGCTGTCGATGCTGAGTCATAATGGCCATGAAATGAAAATACAGTGGACCCTCACTTATCGCGGAGGTTATGGTCCAGACATCCCTGCAACAAGTGAAAATCAGCTAAGCAGCGATGTTATGTTTCAGTATTCATATATATTTTAAGGCTGTAGAAACCCTTCCCACGCTCTTATGATCCTTTCCTACACATTTAAAAACACTTCTAATGTTCTTAACCATTTCTAAACTCATAAACCTATGTAATTTTAACAACATAGGTATACTGTATGATAATGCAAAATCCCACAATATAGCAAAAAACCACAATGATTGAGATAAATATATTTTGAAAACCCGTCAAACAGTGAGTCTGTGAAAGTTGAACCATGAAATAGTGAGAGACTATTGTAGTCTATCAGCTGATATGTAAAAAACATACACTACATATTAAAATGGTATAATATTTAGCCATAAAAAGAATCACTATTTTATTGATATCTTTTTATTTATTTATTTACTTTTTAGGCAAAGTTTAAAGGTTTATTTTCAGCCTTGCAAAACTACAGTTCAAAGCAAATTTGATTTTCTTAAGTGAACACTGTAAAGTAAAATTCTTGGTATTACATGCCTCACATGATCCATCTCAAACCAGAGAGAATTACATTGTGGTGTCACTATTCCAAGACACAACGGTGAACAGCTAAAACATCTTAAGAAAGAAATGATATGTTTCAAGTGATGGATGTATTTAACTTGGTTTGAACATCACACAATGTATTAATGTATTCAAGAACTGAAATACCACATGCTACTCAATTGATAAGTATAATTATTATGCTTTGATTTTGCAGTAAAATGTAGATTTTATAAAATTTATAGTTAATCAAATATAAAAATGAGTTTTTAAAGCTTATGAGTCAGTTTGAATGATCTTGAATGGAACAAGACCTAACTATGAACAATTTTCTCCTAAAATTTCAAACAATTTTGATTTTTATTTGGTATCTTTAAAGATATTAAATAATTTCCTATTCATTAATTGAGATGTCTTAAGATTTATTTTTACTTCATGACTTAGCAAACATAGATACTCGCCTGGTACGCAAGTGGGCCAGGGCCACCACCACTCCATGTTTCTCGTATCACACCTTGTGGTTCAGTAAACTAAGTAATTTGTTATCTAAACCCAAATAGTTAGAGGATGAAAAGAGGAGCCATTGGTAATGACACTGGTGTAGCAGCCACAAGCAGGACAGTTCCAGATAAACTGGAGCGTGTGACGACTTTTTTATGGTCCCCGGTATAATCAAACGCAAGCTGTCAGTGCAGCTTCCCTTACCAAGAAGACAGGGAATCTCTAGGATTTCCAAGCAGTAGCAATGAGTGCAATTTTGGGTTGAAGCAAGAGAAGCTTAAGACAATCCGTTGTCTTTTTTGCAAGGTGCCAAAGAACTGCTAAATACATTATTTGCTTTGTGCAGATTACAGAGCAGATGTGGAATAAAGATATTAAAATGCAAGAGATGAATTGGGGGGCTAATGTATTTGTGAACTGATTGCACTTAAAATAATTGCTTAGGTTTAAATTCAAGGAAATGAAATCACTATTGTTCAGCATGTTTCTGTCCTCAACCAGTAACAACTCTATGAAGATGTCAACTTTTTTTCCTTCTCTCCTTTTAATGTATTTGGTAGAGGGTCTCACTACGTAGCTTGGATTTTTAGTGATCCTCCTGCTTTCAGCCTCCCCTGCTCTGGGATTACAGGTGTCCGTCACTATGCCTGGACTCAGTCACAGGCTCAGCGCACCCCAGGAGGCGGGCTGGTGCAGCATGTGGGCCCAGGGATTGAACCCTGGTCCCTGCGCTTGCCAAAGAAATGTCAACTTTTAATACTTGAAAATTATATTGGACAGGGTTTAGGAAATCTTGCAAACTTTTGACTCTGGAGACTATTAGGAATTATTTTCAGGTACTTTAGGGGCACATTTTTGTATGGTATACATATTAAATACTAAAATTTCCTATAAAAATGATATGGATTCTGTTTTCAAGTGATTTGTTCTCTAGTACAGGATACAGAAAGCAAAGCAGAGTAGCCCTACGCCGGAAAGATGGCAGAAGAAGAGCAAAGAAAAAAGATCCCCTTGGTTCCAGAAAATCTCCTGAAAAAGAGGAAGGCATATCAAGCCCTCAAAGCCACCCAGGCAAAGCAGGCACTTTTGGCAAAGAAAGAGAGGAAGGTAAAGGAGATCAGATTTAAGCGACTGGAATCCTTCCTTCATGATTCCTGGCGGCAGCGGCGTGACGGGGTGCGTGTGAAACGACTCGAAGTGAAACCTCGCGCTTTGGAAGCACCTGATGAACATTCCTTGGCCTTCGTTGTCCGCCTCCAAAGTATTAACGGGGTG
>NW_004524588.1:23546155-23553570 GCF_000260255.1 Octodon degus
AAGAACCACGAGACACTTGATAACCACCAAAGTGGCAGGTACTGGAGCTAAATGACAGCTGAGACATGCAATTGGGAGTCATAACTTGTGGTCTAATATCTAAGGTCACACTGCTTGCTTCTGTGACCTGGAGTTACCACCAGCTATGGAAATTTAGCCTTATTTCCCCAAACATCACTTTCCTTCACTATTATGTACACAAAAGTGTACACTTCATGGTGTTGTGACAATTACCCGCCACAGTGATGGAGCTTCCTGTCAAGCACTGTCTGTCCTTTCGCACTTGGCAGTCCAGCTGAGAATCCACGTAGTGGGGTGTCATGCAGTGTGTACTAGCTCAGGGGGGTCTAGAGAGTTTGCTGTGGCCGCAGTGCAAGCACTGAGAAGGGAGGATCTCTTAGGTGCCCTGAGGGGTTTTATTTCACCATCATTAAGGAGAAGAGCTTGATGAGATCAAGTTTACATTTTAGAAAAATAATTTGGTGACAGTGCAAAGAAAAGGTGGAAGTATAGATTATACTACTAAAAAGTAAGTAAATTTTAGTTAAAACTTACTCTTAAGGAAGTGGGTTATCCTAAATGAACTTGAGGTTAAATTTTAAACTTGTGATTTTGGTTTCAAAAGCTCATTAGTAAGATTTAAAATATAATTAGGTAAAAATAGCTAGTTTAGAAAAGTACAAAAGCCAAAAGGACAGGAAAATCAAAATAACTTTTTAATGAAAAAAATCCTTCCACTGCATCATAAAAGAAAAAACATAAATACTACTTTCAATTATCTAAGAAATTTCGTTGTCCATTAATTAGTCTTGTTAAGTTTCACTTTCCCTATGAACTTTCCCTCAGGAATAAACAACATTTTTCATTTATATATATGAAAATATTCTCCTTTTTATATATACCTGCATGTGCATGCCTATGTATTTATAATGTACATATAACTTTGTATTGATATATAAAGTATATAGAATAAAATAAAGCTATAGATCATATGTATACAAATGTATTTCTTTGGAAAAAGAAGGCTTAGTGCTACCTAGTTTTTGAAAAATTGTGTATAGTAAGAGTGTAAGACTATAGAAACAGTGGCTACATTTTTTTTAAGGTCGCATTTGTGGGTTGTGTCAGTGTTGGCTGTCAGGTAATTTACCAAGTGGTGCATAGAAAAAAGTAAGGCCGCAGACTGGGAAAAGCAGGCTAGTGGGCCATGAGTTCCACAGCTCCAGTGAAGCCATGCAGCTGCTACAGTTTAGCCCTTACGCTTTGGGACAAGGAGCAAGCAGCTTCATCAGTCAGTGGTCATAGAAGCAGCAAGTCAACCCAGGAAATGAGAGCGAAGAGCTGCCCAACCTTTCCTGCCACGGTCGCCCCTTTCATTGCCTTCCTCTAAGCACTGGGATGGCACCAGCACCAGTGTCAGGCCCCCCACAGCCCTGCAGGGACCCCACCTCCACCGACGCTGTTGCTCCCACCACTCAGGCATTCATACTCACAGAAGAAAGCAAAGCCAACAATTAAAGCTTCCACTTGACAGAATTAGTTAGCATATATTTCTTTTTGCTTGTTTTATTTGTTCCTATTACAGATTGCTTCTGGAAAATGAGGGATGATCGTGTTCTTTATCCAACACTCCAGTAGAACCTATCTTCCCATTTGTAGGCCAAACTCAGCACAATGCTCGGATCTCCTGGTCTGCAATCTTGTTTTGTGCATTTGAAACCATTACATGGCTGAGTGCCTTGCAAGTAACAGACTGTAAACAGTTCCTAAGTGATATATCACAAAAAGAAAAAGGAAGAAAGATTGATTGGAAGCATAGAATGCATATTGGAAAGATTGTGATGAATTAGATGGATACCTAGCAAAACTAATGCTTTGAAAAAACAAATAACAAAATGAATACCATTTATTCTGTAATGGCAGCTTTGAAAGCCCAAGCTGCAGCACTGTTCACTCATGAAAGCCTCAGAAATCTCCAAATCTAAAGTTCTCAAAATAATCCCAGAAAATATGCATTTAAAGACAAACTAAGGATACACTAAGGAGAAAATTCAGTACGATAAGCATACTGTTATGGGTTGTGTCTAGATGTCTCCCAAAGTCTCCTGCGTTCATTGGTGGAAGTTTTGCAAAGTTGGCTGATTTTGAGTGTATGATTCTGGGCTTAAGGGTGTATGATTACTAATCAGTCTACTAATTAATTGGCTCAGCACTTAATCCCAGTAGCCTAGATAGAGTATCAAAGGGGGCAGAAAGATGTTGATAAGGTCCCTTGCTTGGTTGCTTGTCTGTCCTCTGCCATGAACTGCTGTCTGTGATGTCCTTCTGCCAAGCCACCCCGCCATGGCTCCAGCTGATCACTGACTAAACCTCTACAAACCGTGAGTCTATTAAACCTTTTGCCCCTTAACTTGTACATGGTGGGTATTTTGTCTTAGCAATGAGAAAAGGAAATAAGACACAAATGTGTGGCTTCAGCTTTCATAAAACACTAACTTTTTACATACTTCATCCAAAAGACCGAGGAGGAAGATAAGATCAAAAGAGTTAAGCCTACAGCCTTTAGTTTACCACTAGAACATGAGAGAGCTTTTGCAGCAAAATTCAGCCCTAAATTCTGAAGGGCCATGAACTTTCTAATGCATTTGCTTTAAGCATAAAATAAACAAAAATAAACAGGCAATGCCACTGAGCTTAAGAGACAGAAATCTGGGTTGAACTTTGGTTTTTGCAATTTAGTAGCTTTCTATTTTCAAACATTTTATTTAATAATTTTGTCTTTTTCCTTATGTCAAATCCTAAATAGTATGATTTACCCTACATGGCTACTGTAAGAACTGGGACAATATTGGTGTTAGTCCCTGCTACCTATTAGTTAATTAGTAACATTATTGCTGTTTCAATGCTAGGGCTTTAGTAAGCCCTTGAAATGCAAAACGCAATTGTAGTTTAGGATGCCAGTATCTCTTAATTCTACTTTTAGTCTCTCATATATTAAACAAAGCACCTCTTTCATCACAGAATTCTATAACACTTGTATAAATTATAGGGTTTTTATTTTTCTCCTCCATGTCGGTCTAGTATTATACCACACTAAGTTATAACACTGGCAGGCTAGACAATTATCAGTAAATACAACTTTCTCATCTATATTAAAAAAAAAAAAACTTTTATTTATTTAGTACAGAGACTTGCTAGATATCTTGGACTTGTAGGGATCTTCCTGGCTCAGTCTCCCCAGAGCTGAGATTACAGGTGTGTGCCATCACGCCTGGTTCCAGTGGCTGGCACAGCAGCACAGCACGTGGTACCGGGGATCGAACCCAGGTCCTTTTGCTTGCTAGGCAGGTGCTTAGACTGCTGAGCTATCTCCCCAGCCCAGGACTACTGATTTAAATAAAAAGAAACAACACAATTCTATTTTTTCCAATATATTTACTATCAGCAGTACAGACTATTAATAGCATTTGACAAAATTCAACTCTATTTTTAGTTTTAACATTTTAAAAATGTCAAATAAAATAAAAGGACTGTCATGAATTCTGTTGCTTTAGCAAGGTTTATTCTACTATCATCCTGTGAATATTTCTTGTGCATGACTTAAATATGCTTTGAGGATCTCTACTGGGTCAGTTAGCTTTGGAATGTGTCTTTTATTGAGATGCAATATACTACAGGTCAGTATTCTTTTAAGCCAGAGCTTATGGGTTAGAGAACTATGATGAGAATGAATACAAGTATTTAGAAGTAGATGTTTTGTTTCCCAGGGCTAATGAGAAAAATATTACATATGCATGAAGACACAGCAGCAGCTATGGGGAAAGAAGCTTACACTGCTTTGCTGACATTTTGAACATAAAGAATTGTTGTAGCTGTGTCACCAAACAAATGCAGTGAAAAAATCTTATTTTGAGAGCATTCCCCAGCATCTCCATAAATAAAGAACACTGAAGGCTCGATCCATGAACATAGGTTCTGCTCCTTCGCTTATGCAGGTATGCATACTTGTGTACCCAGGAACATGTGCTTTTTTGCTTTCTTGTGTTTCTCAAAGGAGTGGCTCTTTTCTACTTACAGCTTTAGTAGCCATTACATCTTTGTTTCTGAAATATTTGCTTGTTTTTTTTTTTTTTTTGTATTCAGTATAGGGTCTACAGGGTCTCATTATGTATATTGGACTCCTAATGGTCCTCCTGTTCTCAGCCTCCCAAGTGCTCAGATCATAGGTGTGTGCCCCCACACCCAGTCTCACTTGCCATCTCAGCATGCCCTGGGGGTGGGGCCAGCGTGATTGAACTCCCTGCACTCTGCTGAAGCAGGCGCTTTAGCTGGCTGAGCTATCTGGCCAGCCCAACATTTGCTTTCCTTATCTCTGCCTTTTATGACTTAATCTAGGTACCACCCAAAGCTTCATGACTATACTTGGGTCTTTCTGCAGGAAGTTGAACCCAGTCTGTGTGGTACTGGGATTATATGTGTGGTAAGTGGGTTTAGCATAGTTCTGGGTGTAGGAAATGGAAGGCACACTCAGTGGGTGGCACCAAACAATAGGCTTATAGCCTGGATGGAATCAAAAGGAGGAGTAGGAAGGCAGGATTGTTGCTGCTGCTGCTTGCTGCCTTCTGTCTGCCCTTCCATGGGCTGTTTCTCTCCTGTGACACTTCTCTGCCACACCACTCTGCCTTGGCGCCAGCCAACTACAGAATGAAACCACTATAAGCCATGAGCTAAAACAAACCTATCCTCCTTCAACTTGTTTGTGTGAGGTATTTTGTCCCAGCAATGAGAAAATAACTAAGACACTGCTGCATAATTAGCTTCCAGTAACACCCATAGCACTTTCATTGCCGTACTATGTAATAGGAAGCATTAGTGAAAGCTTATGGTTTTCCTTTAGAGTGTTCCATGTATCTCACGTCATTTTCTAACACAGGTCTGCTGGAATCCCTTCTCTGTTTAGTGACAGGTATTCTCAAATGTTTCCTTATAGTTCTCAGTTCTTTTCAATTCTTCACTAGAATTACATTTTGCTTTCTTCTCCTAAGAGCAAATGTTACTTTCATGCCTTATAAAGATCCACTTCTTGAAGTGCTGCTCCTACATCTTGTTCAGCAGTTTGACTTACAAACCAAATATCATGATACATTTTAATCTGTACTCAGCCCTTGACTAATCTTGTCTGAGAAGATAAGTTGGCTTCACAATTATGCTGTCTTCCACAAGGTAGTATTTGGTGCCGCTCCTTCTCAGCAGGCTGTCAGTGCCTACGAGCGGTCATAAGCATCAGTGTGGGGGAGAGACAAGGCCATCTCTGAAGAAGGGGTCTCAGGGCCAGGATTCTGATATACCATCCATGATTTTCTTCTGTTGGTAGATTAGAGAAATCATGGATAAGGTCTGCTAGTCTATATAGTTGAGAGTTAGTTGAAAAGAAGATTAAGAATTTAGTTAATGTTTCTATTTATAAGATACCATGTTAAGTGATTTGTACACTTTAGAAAAGGTTCTTAAACTTTTGCATAATACTTCTCACATTTTACCACTTACCATCTTTATATAATCAAGGAAGTACCCAACTTTGAATTTCTTCATTTGCATGAAAAGTACAATTTGCTATATAAGAGTGTTGTAAGGATTAACTAAGGTAACATGTGAATAACTACAAATACTTCCTAGTACATGGCACATTATGACTAGCTATTAACTATTACCATCTCACATCATCTTGCCAAGACATTCAAGAAAATGCACACACACACACACACACACACACACACACACACAAAGGAACAGCACAGTGAGGAATTTTTTCATATTTTTATTCTTTTTTTTTTGTTTGTTTCCAGTTTGTCTTCCTTCCATTACAGTGTTCTACCCAATACATCCATCAATGGCACATGAGTTCTGAAACATTCTGATCTATACATTGTTATAACAATCTCAAATTATTAAATGAATGACCTTGAAAACTGTTTCTAATTCCTCCAACTGCACCAGCTAGAAACACAGAAATATCCACCAATTTTACATCCTCTGCCTTTCTTGTAGAAAGTCCTAATTTTTCAGGTGCATCTGCCAAGTGTTCCGCAGTACACAAATGCAATATTGTGTTAAAAAGTGTCTATAGTCTTATGAAAGAAAAAAATCATTCTGTATTGTCAGACCATTCTGTACCATTTAACACTCATTTCTCTGCAGTGTAGTATAACAAAAATCGTTTTTCTTATGAGAGTTCTGAAACTCCCAGTAAAATTCTATACTGCACTGACTAAGCCTTTCACAGCAGATTTTCCTAGAGCATACATGCTTAGTGTTTCCAAGAATTCATTTGTTTGTTTGTTTGTTTGTTTGTTTTTTTAATCTGCTGGTCTTTTGAAAGGAGCACTTAATGCATAAATTATTTTTCTTCATCATTTTTAATAATTTTTTGTTGTTTTTTAAACCAATTTTTCATGTCAATATCTGGTAACCTAAACAACTAATTTGAAGGTAACATCATGCAATACAGCAACCATTGTTGAATTCCTAGTACTTTGTTTATTGAAATTTTATATCATTTCTAATTCTGTTTTTTATTATTCTTTAAAAATAAATAAATAAGCTGTTCTTAAAATAATGTTTCTACTGAGTTAGGAGGGGAGGATGATTTAACCAAGTTGTGTTCCCTAAAGATGTTGGATGTATACACATGCTTCTTGTCTTTCTGTAAAGTTATCTTATATCATTTTTTATGGAAATCTCAGCATTTTGGGGGAGAGGCCAAATATTTCAAAGTCACAATAAATAGAAGTCCTCCAGATATATACATGTATTGTAGCATAAGTTTAACTCATAAATAAGTAAAAGAGGACAAAAATTTGAATTCTATTTGGTTTTGTGTACATTAATCAAAAAATCAATTTTAGTTATTTGTGCCCTCTGTTCTACTGATGTCAGTTCCAGGAAGAAAGATTGGCCTGTGGAACAGTTTACAAGCTGGCCTAGGGACTTTAAGAACAGGATTAAAAAGAGCTGTGTGTTTGTCAGTGAGGAAGGGGAGTAGGCACTGAAGGTAGTTTTAATAGGTCAGATGACAATGTTTAATTTCATTGCAAGATTACAGTGCTTCTACAGCTTTATGACTTCCACTTAATTAATGTTCCTACATACTACGTTGGTAGTTAGAACTCAATAGAGGCATACTGTCCTTGTCTGGGCAATCTACATACATACGTACATAAAAGTTAGAAAACTATAGAAGTTTAGTGCCTATATAAATTGATTAAGACTACCTTAAAAAAATGACCACAGACTTGATGGCTTAAGATACAAAAGTCTAATGCCTTGAACATCTGGAGATCTGTGAGTGAAGGTTCTTCCCCAGATTTTCTTCTAAGATTATCGGAATCTTCCCTTCATGTTTTTAAAATTATATA
>NW_004524588.1:23554540-23555677 GCF_000260255.1 Octodon degus
AGCAGCAATATTGGTGGGCAGCAGATCTCAGCTCCAAGCACATGCAGGTGGCTTGCCCTGTCACCTGGCAGACAACAGGAATCCACACCTAGATCACCCACTCAGAAGACACCCACAAGTGTAACCAACTCCAGCTCATTTCATTCTTGAATGCACCCTAAAGTCACTACCTGTCACGTCTCTTGCTGAAACATTCTGAAAAGTCTTTTTCCATGGCAGAAGTCAGCAAACCTGCAAACTGGCCCGGGGGAGTTCCTTGTTTCACCTTTGGAGGCCCTGAGACCCAGCCCTAGAACAGTTACACGTGTGTACGGAATCCTCAAAGCATTTATTGGTGCGGACATTAAATAGTCATACATTTTATTGACAGAATTGACTCTCTGAAGTGGTAAAAATTATATGACATGCTCTCTACCGTTCAGAAAATTAACTTTAAGTGCAGAAGTATGGTGTTTACATCTAAATGTATAAAAAGCACATTCTGCCTGGCATGCACAGTTGCCAAATGTCTGGCTAAGGAGGAACGACATTCAGAGAGAAGGCCAGCAGTGAACAAGAAGAGCTTCCTAGAGACAAGGGGACTGATTAATCTCCTAGTAGGATAGGATTTAAGAAAGGAGAATTTGTACAGTGTTGTGTAAACTTGTAAAGAGAAATATAAGAAAGCTATTTAGTAAAGTAAAATCTGTCAGCAATTTATGTATAATATTTTTAAGGAAGTTCTGGTATCAACTTATATGGATTACTTTGTATATGATGTGAATATAAATTATTTTCACACAGGCAAAGTATATTTCTAAGCAGTTTAGAAGAGGTAATTTTAAGGATTCTTTGTACTTTTAATATATGGAAGGGATTTAAGGAATGACAGGCCATTGGCAGAGGTGATAATAGCCAGGATTAGTTAAAGTCTATAGAAAAGAGCAGGAAAGAAAGAAAATAGAAAAACTTGATTAAGTGGACTGTGTAGTTCTATTTGGGTTATAAGGTACATGATCTTTTAAAATTCATTTAACATTTAGACAACTAATTTTTATATTACCATTACTTAATACTTAAAAGCTAACTTCAAGTCCTGCCATCATCAGGAAATTTATTTTCTTGATGCTTTGAATGTGTGACATCCTTTATTCAGTT
>NW_004524588.1:23556722-23558426 GCF_000260255.1 Octodon degus
TCTCTCTCTCTCTCTTATTTTTGTGATACCAGGGATTGAACTCAGAACCCTGCACTTGCCAGGCAAGTGCTTATTCTACTGAGCTATCTCCCTAGCCCCTGAATTCTCCATAAAAAATAAAAAATAAAAAATAAAAAATGCATAATGCATTAAATATACATTCAGCACAAAATACTGTATTTGTACACATTAAAAATAATTCAGTAAGCAACTGACATTTTAAAATGATCTTCAAGTCTTATTAGACCTTACAAGCACTATATTAGAATAACAGAAAAATTAATAATAGACAAAAAATTTTACATGGATGTTAAAAACACATTTGAAAAGTGTTCTAAAGTTACTTGTTGATATATGTACAGCTTATAAAACATAGAAACATTTTTCAAAATCAGCTCAATCAAATTGTTAGAGATGGGTAATACAGTTATTTGGAAAAAAAAACTTCCTTTTAACAACACTAGAATATATTTCTCACACGTGAAAACGGAACATCACTGGCTGTCAATAGGAGGTGGTGCTTGACATCTGTTAAAATAGGAATTCTTTCCTATTTGAGGATCTCAGGCTTCTGCAGTGATATTAGCAATATTTCATGATCATATTTAGGGTGAAGACATGAATCACCATTTCTTTTCCCTCGGATTATCATCTGCCCTTTCTCTCTACACCTCAAAGGGGATGTCCTGTAAGTGTGGCTCACATCTGATTGCAGCCAAGGAAACAATGCACTGTCTTGTAATCCTCAGGGAGAAGAAGACACTAAAGGGCAAACTTTCTTTAGCTTTCCCTAAAGTATGAAAGAAGCAAAAGGTTAACACCATTAAAAGAAAAGAAAAGATGGAAGGGAGGGAAGGAGGGAAGTGGGGAGAAGAGAGAGAGACAGACAGACAGAGATAAAGAGAAACAGAGATAGAAAGAGGGAGAATAATGAAAGTAGACATGGTTGTGGTGAAAAACGCTTAGGAAATAGAGATGGTGTGCGTTTTGAGAACAACACTTGGGGAGTCTACAGCTGTGGTTCTTGACCTTCCTATATCCAGTATGTAGAGATTTCAGGTGTTGAAAATAAAAAGGAGGCAAGTATATTGCCTACTTCCACTTTTCAAGCCAACATAATCTCCAGATAAATCCTAATGGTTCTGAATTGTGGACAAATAACCTGGATGAGATGGCAAATTGATCCAGAATGGAGTCGGACATCAGGCATTGTTTATTCCTGCAGAGGTGAAGCAGTCTCGGAGGGAACACTTGGGCTTCCCAGAGAACCCAGGGAAGAGTTGGTGCATTCACTGTCTGATCACTTCTCAGCAATTTAAAAAAAGATCCAGATGTGGAATTCGCTGATGAAGCTGTGAGGCAGCAGAGCTGGAGAGAGATGGGCATTTTCCGTTGACTCCTGGAACCAAGAGGGGCAGGGTGGAAGTACCTGCCTGGCACCTGGGGAACGCTTAGTGCACAGCACAGGAAAGCCAGTCCATCTTGCCCGATGGACTCGGGCAAGAACACCAATCACAGGGGAAGGAGCACCTGGACACATGGGCAGGAGAATGGAGCAGCCAAGGACCCAGCCATTTCACCCAGCACATAACTGAGCACAACCTACACAAACTGCCACAGGTTCTTCTCACGAAGAGCTAGACATAAACACAGCTGCTGCAGCCTCTGCTCCCCTCCTTTGCATGGGTTTGCAATCTTTATGCA
>NW_004524588.1:23558526-23567253 GCF_000260255.1 Octodon degus
CAGCCTCTCCAACATTTGTTGTTGGGTGATTTCTTTATGATAGCCATTCTTTCTGGGGTGAGATGATATCTCAATGTTGTTTTAATTTGCATTTCACGGATGGCTAGGGATGTGGAGCATTTTTTCATATATTTATTTGCTTCTTTAATTGCATCCTCTGAGAAGTGTGTGTTCATCTTGGATGCCCATTTCTGGATTGGGAATACTTGTTTAAAAGAGAATTATTTTTTAAATTAATTTTATTGAGAAAGAAATAGCCATGAGACAGTTTCAAAACAAGTTAATAGGACAGTTACAATAATTAATACATTACATATTGTTGTCTTTGTAGTTGTTATTCATAGTACAAGATACAGACTTGATATCCTATCCAAATACTATTAGTACAAATCTTTCTTCTCATTGAACCAAGAAAAAGTAGTTGTATATCTATCCTAACTATTTCGTATATACATATGTATTTTTTCACTACAAAATGTTCCTTCATTTATATCCTCCTTTTTTGTTTAGTTTTCTCAGAGATGGGTATTCCCTTGCCATTCAAATATTGTAATTGTGTGAATTCAGGAAAATAATCTAATATAGTCCAGTAGTCCATAACAGTAGTGGGTTATCCGTAGGACTAGCAATGTCAGAAGTTGTTGACTTGAGCCTTTTACAGGTCAGCATATTAATATGGCTTTACTTTTTATACTTCATGTTTATACTTTTCTGCTGGATGTAGAATTGTTTGAAACTCAGATTTTTTTTCACATGGAATCACTTATTTTAAAACAAGGATTGTGCCATATATCTCAAGAAATCATAATCACTGAAGAAGCTACAACAAACCTTTCACTTGTTCTTTTAGTGATGCGGTGGATGAGGATGGCGATAGTGGTTTCACCTGTATAGTCTATCAAAATCAACTGGAAAGTGAAGACTGCCATGCGAGTCTCTCTGACTAAGATGAAAGCACCGTCGCAAACACTGAAGTGCTGGGCTTAAATGCTGCCACCTACAGGGTTGTACTCATCTAAAGTGCAGCAGCATCAGCAGCAGTGGCAAGCCACCATTAGCCACCTATGGCTTTGGCCTGGCAAACTGATGCTGCCTACTGTGCAGTAACTAAAGCACTTCTTTTCGCAGCTGCATTCCAAGTGAAGAGCTCATGTTGATGGAGCAGGTAGAGCAAGCCTCGTCTTCCTCTGTACCCCATTGTATGGTGGGTGGATTATAACACCTAACCTTTACCTGCTCCTAAAGTGCAGTGCCCTTCCTATCAGTGCATGGGAAGAAGAACTGCACGTGATGAATTGAGCTTACAAAAAGGTCTAAACACAATGGGCCAGACCAAGGCTACCTTCTGAGTATGTCTTTGTCCAGAAATCAGCAACATACATTTGACAAGTGGAATGTTAAAGCCCGACTTGTCTGCATTAGCTGTAGCTTTTCACACTACTGCACATAAATGAGAAAAGCTACCAACCAAAGCACTCCATTCAGCAAAGCTGTTCCCAGTCAAAGGATTCTAGCAACAAATAAATAAATAAATAAATGAACACCACCTTTCAAGGTGCTAGAAAAGTAGACACAGCAAGGTCATGTAAGTCTTAGACTACAATTTTCCTGCACAATAAAGTAAAATTCAAACAATGCTAAAATACATATATCATGGATTAAAAACAGGATATTCCAGGCAGAACAATAACCAGACTATAATCATCAAATATTCTTACAGAAAATTGTGTTTTATGGGTCCTGCAAAAGGGAGAGTTGTCCAAGCTCCTCAACAATCTTGGTGCATGAAGAGGCAGTACATTTCCCCTCTGGAAAGGTGTACAGAAAGTTAACCAGCAGAGTGTGCTATTGAGCTCATCTCGGCATTAGGCTGAGAGTGAGATAGGGAGTGTGGAACACATTCAAGAATGGAGACAGATGATTCCAGATCATGAGGATCTGGCACAAGCTGCACATTCCATTTCAGATTCTCTGAAATTATAGATGAATGAGAAAATGCGACCAATAATAGAAGAACAGCTTTTAGATGGTACAATTTTTTTTTTTTTTTTTTTTTTTTTTTTTTTTAACCAGGGATTGAACTCAGGCCCTTGTGCTTGCCAGGGAAGTACTTATTCCACTGAGCCATCTCACCAGCCCCTAGATGATACAATTCTGTTGGTGGGAAGAACATAGCACCCAAAAAGAATGTTGAAAGGTTAACTTTATTTTGTCAATGTGGATAAAATTCTTCTCTATTATTAAATCTTCTTGATACAGAATTAATGAGTTCCTGGAGCTGGAGAAACCCAACTCTTTTTGCAATGAAGATAGTAAAGATGAGAGAAAGAGGTACTTGTTCCATGATGTTTTTGTGGCCACGTGACATGATGTACTTTCAGTGAAGGCAGCTGCAGCACGGGACAGTGGGACAGTATCACCCAAGAATTAGTGAGCAGCTGATAGTCCCTCTCCTGCCAGTGACAGGAATTCAGCTCCACGTTTTATGTCTTTTGTGCTTTGTTGGCCTATAAAGAGCTATTATTAATTATGCTTCCTTTGGGTAGTCTAACAGTCAAGGGGATAGTAAAAAGAAGATAAATAATATTTAGGCTCTTATTTCTTAAGTACCTACTATATACATTTATACCCAATGAAACAGGATAATCCTAAAGCTAAAAGTTAGAGGAATATCTAAAATAGCTTTAAAAGTCACTCTTCATGGGGAAAAGTTATTTACTAGTTTTTAAAGATTTATTTGGGAAATACTCATGACATTATATTCTAGGAGTTGTCATTCCTAATATACTTGCTTTCTTTCTGTTTTACATTGCTTGAACATGCCAGTGGGAAATACTGTTGTCCTTGATGTTAAAATATATAAAAAACTCGGCTGTTCAACACATGCCCCATTACCACACTGGTCTAAGGCACCACAAATTTTTAACTAATTTACAGGATCAGCCTCCTTCCTCTGGCCTCTTCTCCCTGGATTGGATGCTTTCTTTGACAAAATCCTGCAAGGGCCTATATTTCAGGTCAAGAGCTAAAGCCTTCACAGTGACTTGCATGCCTTACTCAACTGGATTTGGGCAAAGTCCTCCCTGCCTTTTCACGAGATGACTGAAGTGTTGTGCAGGACACCCGGTACTACGTGCCAGCAAAGCCGCAGGCCCCTAGCCAGGTGCATATGCACTGAGAGGGAGACCTGTACACTGCCACCAGCAGCAGCACTGATATGGTGGTGACCTGAGTGCGCTTGGTATGGCTAAGTGACGGAGGGACCTTGTGGTCATTTCAGTATAGCACACCCCAGGCAAAGCATCAGGTATAGAAAGTGTACAAAAGGTATTTTAAAAGACTATAGGTTCATGCCAAGAAAGTGTGCAGCCTACACATGCAACGAGCTTAGAAGGTTATATAATTCTTGGTTGCCAAGAAGAGAAACTGTATTAAATGATAGTGAAGAATATGAAAAATAAAGAGGGAGCAAAGAGAATGGCACAGACGTGCATATCAAGGTGAGGACTGGAGTAGTTCACGCAGTCAGGAAGAGGAAGTGCTGGACACATTGAGGAGTTACCAATGGACCAGTCAGGCTGAAGCGAAAACAAAAAGAAATAAAAACCTAGAAAAATTGGAGAAATTAGGAATAAAGGCAAAAACCTAAGAAGGGTTACAACCAATAGAAATGTCCAGAAAATAACTGAAAACTACTGGATATTGTTTCCTCTGCCTGTACCAAAGTGGAAGCTAGCAGGGAAGAAAAGTGGATTGAATGGTGTGCTTTATTTTGTCTTAAGTAGTTTCTACCATATATACACTGAGGAACAGAACCTGGCATCATGAGATCCACTATGGTAGGGTGCCAACAACCATCATTCACAGCTCCTCCCCAACCTCCACCGCAGGCTGGCCATGGTATCACTGCACAAAATCCTGAATATGCTGCTGGCTGTAGCTCTCCACTGTACGTTTGATTTTTTAAGTCCTTAATCTTACATGTTGCCACTTTGTCGCTTCAACCTTCATTTACCCCTTTTCTTCCCTGTTCCCTTAATCTGGTAGCCACTGTTTAATTTTCTTTTCTTTTCTTTTTATTCATTTTAATGAGAAAAAAGACAAAATTCAGTGAAAAAGTTTCAAAACAGGTTAGTAGGACAGTTACAATAATCAATACATTGCATATTGTTGTCTTCCTGGTAGTTATGCAGAGTGCAAGATGCAGACATGATATCTTCTCTAGACAATAGTAGTACAAATCTTCTCAATGAACTAAGAGAAAGTGGCTGCATATCTATCCTAACTATCTTGTATATACATATATATTTTTTCACATACACACACAGAAAACAAAATGGTCCTTTATTTATATCCCCCTTTTTGGTTTTGTTTTGTCAGAGATGGGTGTTCCACTGCAGTTAGAAAAGCTGTATTTGGAGAAGTCTTTATTTTCGAACCCTGAATATTTCACCTCTTTTTAAACAACTGCATGAGTGATAGATCATATTTTCTTTATTTAGCTTATTTGACTGAACACATATTATCTATACAAATGGAATAATTTACATCTATTATTTATATATTATTTTCATATCCTTTAGGTCCATTCTATTTTGAAAAACAGTAGATCTCGTTTGTGAAGGCTGAACGAAATGCCACTGTGTGTGTGTGCGTTATGTACACATGCATACACGTATGTACCGAAGTTCCCTTTTGTTTTCATTGGTTGGGATGCACCTGCTGATTGTAGGCAACGTTCTTGCCTTGAATCTTCCCTCAGTTCTGTTTATCTTGCTGATACAGCTAAGTTCATGTCATTTGTTCCTCAGGCCAAGCACTCCTGTGATTTATATTGACAAACATCTATGCAACAAACATTTAAATTATCTCTGATAATATGCAATCATGCTTAGTAAAAATGTCCTACATTATCCTTTAAACTTGTGAATTGATTACTATTATTTCTATTTTTAAGTTGGGAAATTTTAAGGTGATTTAGTGACCTTCACAAGCCACACAGCTAATAAGAAACAACGTCAATGCTTCAACCCCGGGGTTGAATTCCGGCCTCCTTTCATTACTCTCAGATCTTTTATGCTCTTTCCTTTCTCTTTCAAAAGTTTTACCTTTTGTTTTGAGTATTAATGATGCCTTCTGAAATGATCCTCTAGCTAGCTGTTTCTTTTATGTGTCTTCTGACTTACACAGCACGGCTCTCTGGTTTGCCAGCTCCTGCTCCTCTTCCTTCACTGGATTCCCCTTCTACTTTAAAGACAGCACTGATGGTCTCTGCTTGTGACCTTTCATGGGAGGATCATTCCTGGGCACACCCAACTTCATCTTTCAAGGACAGCCTATCCCTGCACGTACCGAATGCATTTCTTTGTAATCATTTTTCTGTGAAACTCCCTTGGCCGTTTATAGAGTGTATCGATGCTGTGCTGTGTGAGCAATCCGAGGCTGTCATACCTCATTGCTCTCCTTCACACTTAAAATACCATAAAACTCACAAGAACAAGAGGTTTGTGCTACGTTTTCTGTAACTATTGTGTCCTGTTACTTTATATTTATTTAGTTTATTTATGTTTTTAGTACAGAGTCTACCTACACAGATTGGACTCATAGTGATCCTCCTGTTTTCAGTCTCCCAAACTCTGGGATTACAGGTGTGTGCCACCATGCCCAGTCTCAATCCTCCTCTCAGCATGTCCTGGGGGTGAGGCTGTCCTGTTACTTTTGTCTCCATCCTTGAGACATAGTATTTGTTTTGTATATACTTGACTGGTAATTAATTAATTTTTTAAAAATGCATTTGGTTGTTGCAGGGTCTCAGGATGCAGCTCGGACTTGCGGTGATCTTCCTGCTTTCGACCTCCACAAGGGCTGAGATTACAGGCAAGCACTACCACGCCCGGGGACCCTTCAGCCTGCTCAGCCTGCCCTGAGGGAGAGGCTGGTGCAGCAAGTGGTGCTGGGGATCAAGGAGCTTTAGTCAGCTGAGCTGTCTTGCTGGCCCTGGTAATTAACTTTTGATATATTACAGGTAATGTGTGTGTGTGTATATTCATATATTCACATATATATGAATTACATTGTTGTAGACAAGCATTTTTATTTAAATTTTTTTAAGTTATAATTTTTTTCTTTTGCACTGGAAATTAAACTAAGGACCTTGCACTTTCCAGGAAGACGCTGTGCTGCCAAGCTATATTCCCATACTAATTTTTAATATAAATGCACTTTCAAATATTTATGGAAAAAATAATTTGTGTCTCTAATGTATGATGAACACTCTGATGTATTTCTAAGGTGACTTCTGATCACAGTTATATTATATTTCCAGATAAAATAACTTTTGATATTCCTAATATACATGTGCTTTGCTTTATATTCTTCTTCTGAAGCATTAATTTTTCTGGTTTTTGTGGTTTAAAATGTTGAATACATAAATAATGAATAGGGTAGAATTTACTGAATTCTAAGTTGAAATTAATCCAAGGACTTAGATATCCTCATTTCACACAATTCCACAATGTACACGTGTCTCTTGGGAGTAGGGATTTCCTCTCCTTGCAAATCATAGGTGATGTGGCTGTTGGCTTGGTTTGTCCTCATCACATCATTCATGCTGCGTTTACACACTGCTTCTCTCTACTGGAGCGGACCCCACTTACAGCTGCCCCCTCAGTCCTTGCTTTGAATTAGGACAAGGTTTCTATTAACATTTTTGAACCTCCAATTCTCATTCAATCACTATCATTTTCTACCTGGCAATACTGGCTCCAAATTGGTGTACTCCCAACAAGATATAAACAGGATTGCTTTAGCTATTTTCAGTTCCAAGGGAAAAAAAAAAAGATCTAAGCACACTTGAGAGAAAACCATAATTACTTCATATAATTAATTACTTTTCCACAACAGTAATGGCTGCAAATGCACTAAAATCTCTAACCACATTACAGAAACTTCCTTCAGGTACTCAGCTCCCAACAAGCAGGCATGCTGCTGTCCCAAAGGGCTGGAGTGAGACTTGCTTCACTGTATGGCACTGAGGCACAAGTACTAACCTGAACTTTCAGTTTCTGAAGATGAACAGAAATCAGATATTATCCCAGATGTCAATTCTGGGTGTCGAAGTCCTCCACCTTCGGGAATTTAGCATTATAACATTAATATGTTTACATGATTGATTTGTAGATACATTTTGATAATCCCCCTCCCTTACACACACACACACACACACACACACACACACACACACACACTCAAAAGTTCAAAGTCCCCCTACTTCCAAACCCTAGTCTCCAAGAGCCCTGGTTTTCCTGAAGTCCTAATTTTTCCAATGATGGTTTTCATTTTCTTTTCTTAATGTGAAAGTGACACCAGGGTAGAATGCAGACTTTGCTTTGATTCTTGCAAAATACCATTTACATAAACTGATTGGGAATGGTCTTCTTAAATTGTAGTTTCTACAGCAACACTGAGACAGGTACGAGGCTTGGGCCTTTCTTTCTGATGAAATGTCCTCAGGTTCTTTTTCTGTTCTATGTTACTTCTCACTGTTGGTTTCTTTTCAGAGTCAGACCCAAGGAAATTAAAATGCCTTCATTTTATTAAGCAGAACCATTCTGCTCATAAGATCTCTCAGCATGGTGCATTTCATTAAAAGGTTAAAAGCACACTTTTGAAAACCAAAATAATCTTTCAGAGTGTTTTCTGAAAAACGCATTTAATTTGTGTAAGAAAGAGGCCTATTATCAGTATTTATTTATTTATTTATTTTTGAGAAAAGCATTTCACTATGTATTAACCGGCTGGCCTGGATTTACCACGTAGCTCAGGCTAGCCTCAAACTCACAGCAATCCTGCTTCAACCTCCTGAGTGCTGGGAATACAGGCATGTGCCACCATGCCCAGCCAACTAGTTTTTAATATAATCACTAATTTTCTTTTCCACTACGGCTTTCCTTTACTAAATCTTTACATTACTGGCAAACGACCTCAAACTCAGCACATCCCTACTCCTACACACTTATTTCAAATTCTCTGTGTTGGTCAGTCTTTCCAGTGATAAGACACAATTCCCAATACCCATAACTTGAAGAGACAGGTTTAGTTTGATTTACAGCTTTATGGCTTCAGTCCTGGTCATCTAGTCCCTGGGCTAAACATGAGGGCGGGTGTGGGGAAGCAACCATGCTTCCTTCCCCGTGGCCAGCATGCAGAGCAGGGGACAGTGCCAGGGACAAACTGTCCAAGGACCTTTGGTAGTACCTCAAATCACACCTCCAAAAGCACCAAGATACAAACTCGGGTCTGTACTTTAATAATCTACTAAGCATTTCTTAATCCAATCAACTTGACAAATGGGGATTAATAGTCACAACCCCATCCCTTGCCAACTTCAAACGCAGATGCATCTCCTCAACCGTGCTTGATCTCCAAAGGCTAACAAGTTCAAAATTCCACCTCAAACATTCCAAATCCAGGATAAGAATTCCACCTCACACATTACGTATTCTAGGCTCAGATTTCCACCTCACACATTCCATATTCTAGGCTCAGATTTCCACCTCACACATTCCGTATTCTAGGCTCAAAATTCCACCTCACACATTCCATATTCTAGGCTCAGATTTCCATCTCACACGTTCCGTATTCTAGGCTCAGAATTCCACCTCACACATTCCATATTCTAGGCTCAGAATTCCACCTCACATGTTCCGTATTCTAGGCTCAGAATTC
>NW_004524588.1:23567883-23572785 GCF_000260255.1 Octodon degus
TCTAGGCTCAGATTTCCACCTCACACATTCTGTATTCTAGGCTCAGAATTCCACCTCACACATTCCATATTCTAGGCTCAGAATTCCACCTCACAAACTATATGCAAGGCTGAAAATTCATCCTCACACATACTAGGTTCCAAATTCCACAGCATACTTTCTATATGCCAGGCTCAGAATTCCATTCACACATTCCATACTCCACACTCAGAATTCAACCTGGCACATTCTGTATTCCAAGCTCTGATTTCCACCTCACACATTCTATGTTCCATGCTCAGAATTCTAACTTATACATTTAATATTCCAGGCTCAGAAATCTCCCTCCCACCTCCCATATTCAAGGCTTAGAATTCCACCTCACATTCCTTGTTAAAGGCTCAGCATCTACCTTACACATTTCATATTCAAGGCTCAGGATTCTATCTCACAAATTCCATGTTACAGGCTTAGAATCAGACTTCACATATTTTATGTTCCAGGAACTCCATCTCACAATTCCATATTCCCAGGTCAGAATTCCACCTGGCACACTCTATATTCCAGGCTCAAAACTCCACCTCACACATTGCACAATCCACACTCAGAATTCCACCTGCACATACCAGTCTCAGAATTCCAACTCACACCTTCCATGTTCCTGGCTCAGAATTCCACCTCACACATTCAACATTCCAGGTCCATGACTCCACCTCATATATTCTGTGTGCTTGGCTCAGAATTGTACCTCATACATTCCATGTTGCATGTTTAGAATTCTACCTCACATTGTATATTCAAGGCATGGAATTACACATTTCATACACCAGGCTCAAAAATCCCCCTCACATTTTATATTAAAGGCTTAGAATTCCATGTCACACATTCCATGTTTTAGGTATTCCCTTTAATACATTCCATATTCCAGGCTCAGAACTCCACATCACACATTCTGTATTCCAGGCTCAAAATTCCACCTCAAGCATTCCATGTTCCAGGCGTCTGAATTCCACCTTACACATTCTGCATCCCAAGTTCCTAACTCCACCTCACACTGCCTACTCTAGGCTCACAATTCCACCTGTCCTGTTACACCTGGAAGCACAGTGATTCATTTGCTCAATGTCTCAACAGTTCTAACAGTCTTTAAAAGTCTGTCTCTTTTAAGACTTAAGAAAATCTCTTTAATTGTATATTTCTTTAAAAATCTAAAACAGTTTAGTAATCCCAAGGCCTCCCAATTCCAAAAGTGGACATGGAGTTTTGTGGTAGAAAAGAATCAGAGCAAGGCAAAATTGAAGCACAGCATGGTAAACATCAACTTCTGTTACCTTCCACCTGGGCACACGATGGTGAAACATGAGCTGCACAGGGTCATGCAGCTTCAGCGCTCTGTGCTCCTCAGTTGCAGGTCAGATGGCCTCTCTCGAGTGGGCTCCACGCAAGATCTGGAGCCCTCCTAAGCAGACATTCCATAGTCCTGCTGGCTCTTTCTGAGGTTCTGTATAATATTTTTGGCTTCATTTACATTACTCAGTGTTCTTATCTCACTACGCTTGGACTTCCAAGCCTTCTTTTGAATTTTGTGTGACACCTTCCTGGACACCACAGCTCTTGCATTCTGCCTATTAGTAAAGCCAATGTCACAGTGAGGAGGCCACATATTGCTCAGTGGAACCCACAGCCAGGCTCTCCCGGGCCTGGAGAAGGCACTGTGCGCCTGAATGTCTGGGCACAGTGAAGCAGATCTCAGTGAATCCATTCCAGGGGAGGCTCTTCTTGAGCTGGTATCCAGGGACCCTCTTCTCAAACAAAAGTAGCACATATTTGCAGCCTTGAAGCCACAGTGGGTGTGTATGACTAATTCCCAGGATGATCACAGGGCAACTTTCTTTGATTCCGGGTATGAAATGCTTGGTTTCTTTTAATATTCTCTTTAGCTGCCACACATTCTTAGGCCCCCACTTCACACATAATTCTGTTATGCAATATTTAAGTTTTGCAATTTTCCTGCTCTGGCCACCATCCTCATTTTTCTCTATAAATCTGGCTAACTGCAGACAAATACATCCATGCCACATGCTGAATACTGAGCTATCTTGAAATTTTTGCTGCCAGGTTAATTAGCCTCTTTCCCTTAACCTGGTCTCCTATAAAATCTCAGGACCTGGGAAGGTGTAGATGCATTTCCTGCCAGAGGATAACATGAGACCTTTGTGCATCTGTCAGTGGGGCCCTTATGTCCACCCAAAACCCGGGCCTGGCCATACCTCTGCATGACATCTGCCTCGGGTTTTCTGAGCTGGGGCAGACTCCCCCAGCAGACGCTGCTCAGATGCATCTCAGGGCTTGTGGAGACTGCACCCAGGAAGTACTCCAGTCTGCTCCCACACCTGCTGCAAGGGCCCTGTCCCACGTGGCCCACTGCCGTCACAGCAAGGGCTCCGCCTCTGACCCTAACATTCCGCCAGTCAGCTGACTGTCCCTGGGACACAACACCTGCTGGCCACAACTTGAGGGAGGAGATGTCTAATGGAGCTCCAGACTATGAGGATTCAGGCCCCTGTTGGCTTCCTACAGGGCAGAGACTTCCTAGCAGAGGGCGCGGTGGAGCGAAGATCCTTCACTCATGGTCCCCGGGCCACAGATCACAGGAATGGGCCCAGAGAGGGCTGACTGGGCAAGGACTGTGCACACTGCTCTCGCTTACACCTCCATAACCCATCCGAGAACACACTTTACTCCTCTGGTAAGCATTTCCTAGTTCAATGGAGCTGACACTTGAGGACCGGGTATCACAGGTGGGGTCTGCCGACAGAGGAACAGGCCAAGTAGAGAAGTTGTACCTATGATACCAAGACTGATGACTAATTCTGCCTGGTATCGGATTCCTACACAAGGTTACACTGTAAGGCAATTTACGTTGCCCTGAGTTGGAATGCTATTTTTTTATTTTGGTATCTTCTAAGATATTATGATGTTGTTATTATATTATGTATTATGTTCTAATAATATATGATATATTATAATACAGATTATATATTATAATACATGATTTGTACATTATAATATTCTTAAATATTGTACCTTCTCAGGTGAGAGGAACTTTCTCTAAACCTGAAAGATGATCAAAGTAGGGGTAATCATTACCATGTGCCATTTTGCATCCATGTACTAAATGTCTACTCTGTAACCAGGATCTAAACACAACACAGGGAGCTTGTAAGCTAAAAGTTTACAACACAGAAGTAATATTAACAAGAGAAATAACTGACATTCATTTCATTCTTACTTTTTTCCAGGTTTATACTAATTGCTTTAGAAAGATTTATCTCCCAGTGAACCTGTGGAGGTGATGAAGTAAGAGACCATCAGATTGGCCAGCAGGACACCGAGGTACCAAAGCTGAGATTGAATTGGCATGCTTAAAGAGAACATGAGGAAACTGTTCTCATTGCAGTGGTTTTTATTTAGTGAAACAGTGAAATCCATGCTCAAAGAGGTGTCCTCATGCTGAAAGGTTTAGGTTTTATCACCGCACCAATGTTTAACAACAGATGACATGTTCATGTCTGGTTCAGAGCAGGGGTTTGTGATAATACAGCTGAGGCGGAGCCTGAACGTTGGTTAATGAGTCAGCAAATTTCAGGCTGGCTCAAAAAGCAAAGACTAATGGCATGGAAATCAGATAGAAATTAGCAACCAGACCTGAGGTCATTCACTGCTGGTCTAAATTAATTGAATGAAAATAGAAAGGATGTGTGATAGGAGGTATTGTAACAGGAGAAATGAGCGACCTGGCATTTGAGCTCAGAGGAAGGCAAGTGGGGAGGAAACAGATTACTTCACAGCAACATCCGGTCCTTGTTGTTGCACTCCTGCTTCTCCCTGGATGTGTTAAGCTCACAGCGGCTTTTAAGGGGAAATCTAAGTCGTTCATGGTCTACAAGTTTCTTTGCATATTTCCTTCATGGTCTTATACATGATTACTCTAGGATTTCCCCCTCACTATTTAAATCAACATCTATATCTTAGGGTCTTGGGACTATTGCAGTTGTTCTCAGACCTTTCATTGTTATACCCAACTATAGTTTGAAAAATAGATCTCTAAAGAACTTTTGTTTAGATAAGTTTATATTTTTGCTACGTTAGAAATCAAAGCAAGAGTAAAAATAATATGTTAACTGTATTTTAAACAACTAAAATATCCACACTACATAACTTAATGACATAGTATTAAAATTATTACTATAGTGTCAAAACAAAAGTAAAACCCTTAAGAAGTGTAGCAACGTTACACATTTTTGTAAGACAAAAGCTGAGCTTACATAAGAAAGATTGTTCCTCATGCCTGTTTTGTAATCATTTGGTTTCAGCATATTCAATATATTTTTAAAAAACCACTAATCACACACAGACATATATAAAAAAGAGGATTATTTTAACAAACTTTTGAAATAATTATGAAAACTATTCTTAGGTATTGCACCAAAATGCAGCATGTATAATTTCTTGAAGACCAGTTATTATTAATACTCTGAAATTACATCAGTAAATATTTAATATTCTGTTAAATTAAGATCCTTGTCTTGTATTTTGACTGGCCCTTTTACCCATGTATTATTCTGCAATATTATGCATTTGGTCATCAGGAAAATGTTATTTTAGTAAATGATTTCATTCATTAAGCAGTATCTAAAAAGAAAATAATCAAATTCTATGTCATCAGGAAAGTTTAAATATTTTGAGGTGTTTGGGTTTAATACAAACTTTTAGATGAAAAATTGAATTTTGTCTTTTTTTTTTTTTTTTTTTTTTTTGGTGGAACCGGGGATTGAACTCAGGCCCTTGCGCTTGCCAGGGAAGCGCTTATTCCACTGAGCCATCTCCACTTGAGGACCGGGTATCACAGGTGGGGTCTGC
>NW_004524588.1:23573351-23581905 GCF_000260255.1 Octodon degus
AACACTTTCTTACCAGTGTTTTTGTTTTTGTTACTGCAAATATCGAGACAGTAAAAATGGCCAACACCATTTCTGTATTACTATTTATGATGAGCCTGTTTCGGCAGCTGGGGCCCGCTGAAATGTCTGCAAGGTTTTCCAAGATGTGGTGCATGCTATGAAAAGCTCCCAGAGACAGACAGTGCGCCGTGTGGGGAGGAAAGCCGTGTGATTGCTTTCTGCAGACAGAAGTGTGGAGCAGTTGTAAGGCCGGGACCTGCAATCAAACCATAGAATTTCACCCAGAAGGGACACCAAAACCAAATGACTTAATAGCTCAAATTTTAATTTAATTGTTACAAAATGGAAAACTAATTTGAGAAACTCCATGAAGAACAGTTGGAGAAATAATCAAGTGTTCTTATTGGTATCTTTCACGCTACTTGCATCATTGTTGCAAGATGAATTTTATGATTATAGGTACTGCTCATAGCCAGTAATTAAAAAACACAATAGAAATAAATATTTTGGAATTTCCCCATCATAAAAGTATTTTCAGAATGCAGAATTAGTTTTAAATATTTTAAAAGCAGAAAAGGAAGGATTGTCCAGATTTTATTTCCCATGTTTGCTTATGGTAATTATCACATGTGCTATTCCTACAGGCTCTGTCAAAATTCTATTTTCTTCTATTTTATTTATTTCACTAAAACTAGATTCTCATATAATGCCTCTCAGTAGAAAAATCTGCCACTCACATTTTTAATTAAATGAAAATCATACTGTTGTGTGACAAACTACTGTACTGATGTAAGTTACAGCAAATTGCCTAGTAGAATCATAAATGTCATAACTTCTCTGCATCTGATCCAGTAAAAATGATCTATTTGTTCCTGATTCCATGCTATATCCAGCGTTACAACAGATCATTTGTAAATTATAAGCCACATGCCCTCAGCTTATTTTCCTAAATGTGAGGTGTCCACTTAGAGCATAAGGCGATACTGGGCAAGTGCTGAAAGGAGAGGCCCTTGAGGACGAATCTGCAAAGTGCCAAAGGACATCAGCGGGATGTGGGCCATGCTTCCAAACCTAGTGTGTCACACTCTGTTTTAATGTGCTCTTTCTCCCTTTTCTCCTCTCTAAATACTCTCATTATTTTTCTGTCCCCTAAAGTCTCATCTTCTCCAGAATTCTTTCCATGTGAATTTCTTAATACACATGCAAGGGAGCAGCTCAGAATGATCTCTAATGAAACCTGATTAATATAATGAATGCAGCAACTGCACGCGGGAGCATTTGCCTGCGCAGCATGTTCAGGAAATGCTCGGTCCGCACCAAGAACTCTGCTCTGGCCTAACTTCTGTGCACCTCCAAAATTCACACGCTGAAATCCTAACACTGGAGGTGACAATTTGCAGAGGTGAGGTCTTTTGGGAGGTGAGTATGTCACGAGGGGAAAGCACTCAGAACGCCATTAGGACCAACAAAACAGAGCTTCCAGAGACCCACCCTGCCCCGTCTGTGACAGGCGCTTGCAGCAAGATGCAGCCTCTGGGAGGAGCAGATTTTATCTGGCAACACATCTGCAGATAACCTGATCTTGGAAATCTCAGCTTACAGGCGGGGAAGAAAATAGAGTTAGGGTGTTTACAAGCTACCCCGACTATCACATCTCTTACTGCAACTCCAATGGACTAAGGCAGTTGTGTCTTCTGAATGGGGACTGTAAGGGTTCATTTTTCTCTGTCCATAGTTTACATTCCCTGACTCAATTTTTTTTTACTGAAAAATATCATGAAAGATCACCAGGAGGTCTATATGTTGGTAGGAGATACATTTTCAAATATATGTAATACACTTGTGATAGAGACTGAACATGTTTTATTTTTCCTCAGTTAACTCTTTAGACATCTGCCAGATTTTCCTTTTCATCCCCTGAATGACATCTTTAATGGGTCTCTGGATGTCCATAATCTTTAAAGTGGAAGAACAAGCCATGATTTGGCAATTAAGATTAATTTTTAAAATGCAGTCATTCTGCAGTGTCCATAAGGTATCAGTTCTAGGATCCCCACAGATATCAAAATGTGCTCATATGTTACATAAAATAGCATGCTACTTACACATAACCTATGCACATCACTGTACATAGATGTTTAGGTTACTTAAAATACTGAATGCAATGTAAATGCTGTGTAAATAGTTATTATACTATATTGTTTAGGAAATAATGTCAAAGCAAAAGCTAATACATGTTACCCTGATGCAACGTGTGCACAGGTATTGGTGGTATCCCCTAGGTGGTATCCTTCGGGAACTGAGAGGGCTGCTGATAGGAATCTAGCTCTGCCGAAGCGAAGCGTTCAATCTTTCATCCTTCACATCTCTCCCTGACACACACTAGGTTTGTTCTGTTGCTAGGGAGCCTTGGTAAGATTTTTAAAATTTTTCCAGCTTTTTACTTTTCTTGTTTTCCCTCTTTTGGATTTTTATTTCTCTTCTCTCTATGCTCTTTCAGCTGGCCTTGGAGAGATGAGAAGCCTCAGGTGACAGGGTGTGTTCTGCTGGAGCCACTGAAACCACGAACATATATTTGACTGGGTGCTAACTCTGGTAGGCCATGAGTGCTGGCTCCTCAGCAGCGCCTTCCAAACAGCCATGCTGCCTGGGCCCCGGCAGCATGCTGCACTCAGATGCCACGGCAAAGGCATTCTCCTAGTTCTGGCCCTCAGAGTCCTGTGTGGATTGGATATGTCAGAGAGTATCCAGAAAAGTGTATGGGCTACAAGTGAGTTCTTCAGTAAGGTGGTAGAGACAGCTGGAACCTACCTACATTTATTTATTTATTTATTTATTTATTTATTTATTTATTTATTTATTTCAGTGTGTGTGTTGTTGGAGATTGAAGTCAGGACCATGTGCACACAAGGGAAGAACTCTACCACTGACCCACATTCCCAGCCCTGGGTGGAACCTTATAAATGTTTGCCTAAGTGGAAAGTTCTGAGTTCACAGGGCTTTCACCTGAGAAGTGTTAAATGATGGGCTCATGGAGTGTCCAGCTGTAAGAGAGTGAGTTCTTCATAAGGAAATGCCACAGCACACCACGGCACGCCATGCCACGCCATGCGTCGGGCACCTTTGCTGCACACCTGCTTCCCTTTCCAGTGCTGCACCACACGTGGCCCTCCAGAACCCCCTCAACAGGACCCTAAGGAGCCACCTTCTTAGATCTGCAGAAAGGTGCGCTAACTGAACTGCTCTTCTTGTAATCCACGCAGTCCCTCACGTGTGTGTTGGGGCAGCACGGAGATGGCTAAGATGAAGTCTTCTCCTGTTGGTAGCTCTTCCTGGAGTTCATCCAAACTGGCTGCCTCTGTTGCCTCAACTTCCTGCACACATACAGCCCACAAACCCTTGGCCACCAAATTCTGGCACTAGCTGTACCCTTCTAACTAAAAAATTCAAGGTAGCTTTTACCAACTTGCTGAATTCAGGAAACAGGAACCAGCTTCTATATTCTTATTACTGTCATTTCTCTAGCCCTTACAAATCTATGGAAAATATCTCAGAGTTTTGCAAGTTTGCTGTAGCACATTCTGTTTTTCACATCTAAATTTCACTTAAAAAGTAAAATTAGAGGCTTTTGTAGCCGAGTCTGAGACCCTTCTTGCCTCCTGCAGATCTGTCAGCCAACAGAGGTGACTTCTGAAGCTGCTCCTCCTGGCTGCGATGAAGCATCTACCCCTCAGGTCTCTCTATGAAGGCAAAGGGGAAGTCTGACCATTGCCTAATAGCTTCTGTTTCACAATATTCCTCAAATGTCAGATTTATTGCTTAAGCTGGATCATACACAGCTTCTTTTAGTAAATCCTACATGGATGCTGCTAGCAGCATGTTTTCAAATATTAGGACATTTCTGTGGTTCTTATTTGAGGGCTCTAGTGAAAAATACTGAAACATTTGCAAAAATATCAGAGCATAGAAGAGGATTTAAAGAATATAGGTTAAACCACTGTATTACAAAATAATTGATAACCTGCCAACATTTCACAGCTAATTGTGAAGTTGAAACTAAGTACTTAGCTCTCTAAGAGAAGTCCATCTTCCTCGAAGTGTGCAATTTGAGTGTTTTGAAAGAAATAATATCTGGAAGACTATTAGGAAACTACACTTAAATCAAAGGCCTAGCTATGCAGAACAGGCCAGCAGAATGGAATAATGTAAGCTTATGAAAAGGCTATTTTATAATCGGGTCCATACTATTACTTAAAAGAAAAAAATTCCTTGAATATAATACAAAACAGATTAACTTCTTGATTACTTATGCTCTACTAAAAATGATTCTTGTGTATTGTTTTAACCAAATCTATTACATTCTATTTGTAACTATAATAACTATTTTTTAAATTGAATGCTGTAACATATTTTACAATCTTTACATTTTTTTTGGATTTTAGGGAAGGGTCTACAGGGTGTTGAGGGTCTCACTACTAGATCGGACTCATAGTGATCTGCCGGTTTACAGTCTTCAAGAGCTGGGATTACAGGCCAGCGCAACCATGCCCAGTCTCAGTTGTCATCTCAGCCCGTCCTGGGGGTGGGGCTGGCACAGCAGGCCTAGGGTTCGAACCCCCAGCCCCTGTGCCAGCTTGCAGGTGCTTTAATCTGCTGAACTATTTGGCCAGCCCTTCTTCCTTTCAAATTAACCTCCTCTTTTAGTTTTCATTTAGTTTACTTCTGTTTCCACTGCCTTCCCATGTGCTGGCTCTAAGCAGCGGGAAGATCCATCTTTCACTGTCTCTTTTCATATCCGGCATGTCCAGTAGAGGTCAGGCCACTGGATCTACTCATTATTAACTGTCTCCAGTCCCCGCTGCACTCTTCTCATCCTCAGTTGTTCTACATGAAGTCATTTACCATTCTCCTGCCTGCCAGTTCTCCTACTAAAATGGATTCTATATTTAAAAAGTTACCAAATTAAAATAAAACCCTTCTAACTTTTTAAAATCTGATTTACCAATCACAGACATAAGGATGGTGGAGCTTTATATAATCTGAACAAATTCTGTGATGCTAAAAATATGTTTATTTAGTGATCATTAATCTCAGGCTGGAATTTTCTTTCCAAGCGATGACAAAGTCTCTGGTCTTGTGTACTTGAACCAATTGCCCTCAGGGAGTATAGTCATTATATAATGCAATTATGGACTACTAAAAATAAAAACTGAGCAACATAAAAGACAGACTGCAAAAGTTAAACACACACACAGCTCTCTAAAACTGAGCAGTTCTAACACTGAGCATCTCTGGCTACCGAGAATGAGCTTTTGCGAGGAATAAATTCTGCTCTTGGCTTTTCTATAGCGTCTATTGATCTGTCTTTCTAATTCTTTTAGAATAAACATAAACTGCTTATAGAGAATAAACTTTGAGACAAAAGTAAATGATAGTAATTTTTATATTCCTGTACTACTTACTACAGGAATATATTTATATTTAGAAATAAATTCTTTTCTATTTCATAGTTTACTGTGTATGTATTATTTTCTCAGCTTATAGACTTATGATTATTATGGTTCTTATCAGTGGTTCTTTAAAATTATTTTATTGAGAAACAAATAGCAATGAGAAAGTTTCAAAACCAATTAGAAAGACAGTTTCAATAATTAATACATTGCATATTGTTGTCTTTGTAGTTGTTATTCATAGTACAAGAAGCAGACCTGATATCCTTTCCAAACACTATTAGTACAAATTTTCTTCTCATTGAATTAAGAGAAAGCAGTTGTATATCTATCCTAACTATTTTGAATATACAGATACAAAATGGTCCTTCATTTGCACCCCCTTTTTTGTTTAGTTTTGTCAGAGATGGGTATTCCCTTACCATTTAAATATTGTAGGTGCATGAATTCAGCAAGATAATCCAATATAGTCCAGTAGTCCATAATAATAATAATATCTGTAGGATTGGCAATGTGAGAAGTTGCTGACTGGAGCCCTTTACAGCTCAGCATGTTTACTTTTTATACATCATTTTTATACTTTTCAGCTGGATGGTTAAGACCAAGATAAAGCAAGACCTATATAACAAGAAATGTAACTTTTGTACCTGATAAGGACAGTCAAATCCCCTTAGGATTTGCTGTGAAACCCTGTACAGCAGTTTGTAGATTTTTGTCAGTGTCAGCCATGTGGATGAGTCATGGCCATTGCTTGACCAATTTGCTCTCTGTGAAAGCCTGAGAGAATGTTTTCTCTCCATGTGACTCTCCTTAGGCACACTCTACATCATTGATCACTTTCCGCTGTGGCCCCATAATTTCCTTGATCAGTAAATTTGGGACACCACTGAGTTATAGGATATTATAGTACAGATTCTTTTATGTCCTGAGTCTTCACTGACCTTGAAAGGCTAGAGCCAAAATGCTGGCTGTCCTTGCTGCCCTTGTTTTTCTCTAATTTTTGGTGTGCAAACTTAAGTTGTTATCCCCCAGAAGAGAAGCTTAATGGTATTGTTACCCTATAACATAGGGATTTGTGGCTCTTATCATTTCAGTCCTCAACAGAGGGATGAAAATGTTTGTGTCTAATATTCATTTGATAATAAAGTTATTTTTGTATAAAAAAAGAGAATAAACTTTGGTAACTCAAGATAGTGGTTTCATGCAGTATTCACCTTTGAGAGTTTTGTGTTTTAACTTGGGAGGCCTAGACACTTGTCGTAAGACTGCAGACATTCAGAATACAAAGAATGGTATCTACACATGTTAGATTAAAAAAAAAGTTACATTGTTACAAGATTTTAAATAGTACCATGTAAAACTACAGTTTCTTTTTACTGGAGAATATAAATAGTCCAGCTCTTCATGCTCTAAATAAAGAAGATAATCTGATTTTTATCTTTTGGTAAAATTGTGGCTATCCATGTTTATATTTTAGACTGAACCTGCAACTGAACATGTTACCAGAGACATTGTTCACGCAAGCGGTACAAATACATGCGCTTTTACCCCGGACCTGTTAGCTCTTTTGGGGTAGGCAAACACCAGTGCTCTTCGTGACAAAATCAATAGACAGCTGGGAACACCAGCAGGCCTGAGCTGCTAACTCCAGTACTGCTCCCCAAGCCTCCTGCAGCACGCGGCGTCGTACCTGTGTGCTGTGTTGCGGTTCCTCCCCAAGCTCCACAGCCTACTGTCCACAAAGCAGTACAGAAAACTTCTCAGTATAGTACTAAATTCTGTTTCCTCTGTTCAAGCTGTGATTTGACTACAGCCTATTACCATTCCACTAATCACTTTTTCTACACAATTCTCTTCCATACAAATTCTTTTCCTTGTTCTATATTGGTTTTTCCTCATATACATGAGGTACATTTTCTCTTAAGGGATTTAATGTTTGCTTTCCCATACCTGCATGAAACACTTTTTTCCTAGATATTAAATTTCTACATTTATCAGAACTTGTTTTAGGGAGCCATTCACTATGAAGTTTCTTAACACTTATATGCAAAATTACACCTGGCCACCTACCCCAACATACTCTTGCTTTCTTCTACATAACATTTTATGTGACTATCCCTATCAGATCTTGTAGTGCTTCTATTTTTGCAAAATTATGTATCTTCTCTATTAAAATATGAATTCCACAAAGGCAGGATTTTTGTCTGTCTTGTTCCCTGCTATCCCCTTAGTGCCCAAGACAGAACCTAGCAGACACACAAGGAGCAGGGCCATCCCTCGCTACCTGGCTGCTTTGAAACTCCTCCAGTTTAGTGCTAGGCTGAGTTTGGTGGGAAATTTCTGCTGCAGTTCTTGTTTGGTGTTTGACTTGTGAGCTAGATTTGGGAGGGTGGTAGGTGTCAAAGAGAAGGAGATGCAAACAGAAGCAAGCTGCGTTGTGCACACACACCTGTTTCCAGAGATGAAATCAACTTCAGGCATCACAAATGTATATCAATAGGGCTGGGGAGATGGCTCAGTGGAATAAGCACTTGCCTAGCAAGAACAAGGGCCTGAGTTCAATCCCTGGTTCAAAAAAAAAAAAAAAAAAAACCAACACCGTGTATCAATAAAATATGTTTTTTTTTACATATAAGAGGAAATGAAGGAGCTGTCCACATCTATTGCCAGTGACTCTCCATCCTTTCAGTCAAAATAATTCCGTACTTGTGTTTAATACTTTTGAGCTTCTCAGAAACAAGCAACGGTGGGCATGGAGAGACCATGCAGCGCTTGTGAAGGGCGTAGAAAGACGACTTCTAATAAGAGATTCTTGAGGATCTTAGTCCTGCGACTGAGGATAGTAATAACTTTAAAACTTCTGACTCCATCATTTCTACCCCCAATATGATCTTTGACAAATTATACAAGTTCTGCCTATGCATAACATTTTTTATCTACAGCTATATTTTTTAGTGGACATAAATGATACAACGGTTGCATGTGGAGTTTTGCAGAATCCTATTTTTAAAATCAATCAATTCCATTAGGGTTATTCTGTAACAAAAAAGAATCCTGGGACCAAGTTAAAATAGCTTTTGCTAAAAGGAGGCTTTAAATAAAAA
>NW_004524588.1:23582115-23583768 GCF_000260255.1 Octodon degus
TCTCTCTCTGGTTTCCAGAGGAAATTCCCAAAGGAAAGGAGAAAGCAGAGGAGCCAGCTGTCCTTCCAGAGACCATCGCAACCTGTTGAAGCAGATTTCAGCCCGCCTTTGTGCTGAGTGGGAGTGGGGGCGCTACACCTAGGCAGAAAGCGCTTGTTATTCCCAGACACTCGCTGCCTTTTTACTTTACTCTCTAGTTACTTTTCTTTTTCACCCACTTTTTCTAAACTTGTTTCCACAAACCCCTGAGATTACTAAGGATGACCAACGCAATTCAACCCTGGACTTCAGAATGTCCTACGCACGTCAGCTTCCTTCTCAGTACTGAGGAAAGCATCAGTATGATAAGTTAGGAGTCTAAAATCGTTTATTTTGTTTGATTGATTTCTTACTAGAAATTACTAAAACTACAAACAGAGCTTATGTGTCTCTTAAGAATCAAACAAGTTGATACTTTTTATTCATTTACAAAATATATTTTCTACTTTATAGGAACATTTTGTTAGCTCCACTCATGCAGCATCACGTGGAACAGATCTCACCTCTATCCTTTCGGAGAAGACGCTCTGTCTTTCTTTTCACACAAACACATAAAAATGACAATTGCAAAATAGGCAAGCTCTAAAATTAATAAACTAATCACTCCAGCTCATCTCTAGCCCTGATCAGGACCCGACTGGATAGCTATCATACCCTGACTGCTTTCAGGCCACAAACAAAGTCTGAACCTGGATAGTTCACAGGGAACAAATGAAAGCTCTGTGACAAATTTCACCCATAAAGGCAGATGACAATTAGAATGAAGAACATTTCTACCAAATGATTGAAAACAAAAATACTATGGTTAACATTATATCCAATGAATAAATACTAAACTCGAAAACATTTCAACAAATCTCTAGTTAAAGTGTTTAATGGTTGGTCAGACAGGATGCTTTCAAAGAGCTAAATAGAAGACAATATATAGTACATATTTTTTCCATTCCCACAATTATTCAAACAGATTTATTACACACATGATATACTATCATTGTTTGTGGGCCAGGAAAACCTATAAAATTTGTTTTAAAACCAAGGATAACAGGGATCTCCCCCTCACATTTGTTCTGAATTTGGACTTTGTCAGCTTCACGGGAGCTCCGTGAATGTCATTTTCCATCCATTTATGTTCAGATCAACAAGACACAGAATAAAAGCTTTATATGCCTGAAAAATTGCTCAGATGACTACTTAGAAGCATTCTCCAGACACTCCTGGCAAATAATAAGACAATCTTACCATCTAATACATATGCTTCTCACTAGTATTTTTGGGATCGAAATTTATTTCTGCTCAAACATTCCTTCACAAGTTCTCATAGACATGATATAATATGAATTCTCTGAGCATTGTTTTATAAAATAGAGGGTCAATTCATATAATAACTTTTCTATAAAATACATTAAAGTTATATCGAGCTGGGGAGATAGCTCAGTGGAATAAGCACTTGCCTGGGAAGCACAAGGTCCTGAGTTCAATCCCTGGTGCCGCAAAAATAATTAAATAAAAATAAAGTTATATCATTATTGAAAATGACCTAGAAAGTCAGTGTTATGCTTTGTGTCTAGTTGTCTCTCCAAAGCCTCACGGAGGTCATGGGGGCTGGAGAAGCAG
>NW_004524588.1:23593741-23603511 GCF_000260255.1 Octodon degus
CCAGCGGGAAGGAGAGGGCCGGGGCCCAGCGGGAAGGAGAGGGCCGGGGCCCAGCGGGAAGGAGAGAGCTGGGGTCCAGCGGGAAGGAGAGGGCTGGGGTCCAGCAGAACGAGTGAGCTCAGTGAGGCCTGCCTGGAAGGGCCATGAGACACTGTCCCTCCGGCAGTCTTGGCCTCCTGCCTGCTGCGAGATCAGCAGCCTCCTTCAGCAAGTGCTTCTTGCTGTGCTGCACCACACCCTCCCAGGACCAAAAGCAGGCCCACAGCAACAGCCCGAGACGCCTACCCATGCCCCAAACAGATCTGCTCCTTCTAAGTCGATTAGCTCAGGTATTTTATCATGGTAGCAGAAAACTGACAATTCTCTTTAAACAAGAATAAATCACATTTTTCCTTTTTTAACATGCAAGTATATATACAGGATAGCTGAAGTGATTGTACTAAGAATTTCAATCAGTTTTCTGAAAATAGCACTTAATGTGTAGAATTTTCACCTTGACTAACTCTGTATGCTGATGTCTGCATCTAAACAACTACATTGAGGACAGCGACGTGTACTCCGGAAGCAGCGCTTCAAAGCCTGTCACCTGGGTCTTCTGTGCACCATTTCTAATGTCATATTATTACTATACTCTCTTTAGAAAAAGGTAAGAGAAGAAAAAAGAGAATAACATATTTTCCTTTATTTCCTAATTCTTCTTTCTAATTCTTAGACAACATGAAATATGCTTAATAACCTTCCAAATATATGGTTTTATATGCCTTTTAAAAATATATATCATATGGCTTTAGTAAAATTACTACATCAAAACAATAGCGCAAAGTATCTCACATGCATATACTACATTCCTACCGGATGCCAGATTAAATCATAATCACTGAATGCCATTTAGCACATCAGGAGAAAACATACGTAGAAAGGCTCGATGGAGACGGTCACATATCACACTGCTGTGCCCGGAGACACTGCAGAGCCACAAATACTAATTCGGAAACTACTAATCCCATAGATTTTAGAAAGTCATAGTTTAAAAACTTAATTTAAATGTTTAAATTGTATGCCTACTCTTTGTTGACACTTAAATACCAGTATATGAAATGAGTAATATCGCCTTACATTTTTCTGAATTATTACAAATATTTGCAAGCAAAGTATAATAAGTAATCATTGTAGTAAGTTTCAGTCATAAAGCACAAAGAATAAATGCAGTGTGAGGTTGACCACATTGACACATTTTTTTTAAATACTGTGACTCAGGACTGAGGACGTGACTGAGTGGTAGGGGCTTCGCTAGAGTGCATGGGGCTTTGGGTCCAGTGCTCAGCGCTCAAACAGGATCAACAGCAGCAAAATGTCCTGCCTTAAGAGGCCTAAGCATACGTCATACAAACTAAATGATGCACTCCACTGCTGCTTGATTATAAGCAGCCTTTCTGCTCAAGATGCACACGGGGAGCTCTTTGTTAATGCTGCACGTGCAAACTGAGAGGCAGGCTGAGAGAGAGCTAGAAAGGGACAGAGACCAGCACAAGGTCGAGCTTGGTCCTGTTGGCCTCTCTGGGACACTGAAGTTCTGTCCCACATAGACTGCTCTCACTTACGGTCAGAATTATATTCTAAAATAGGTTAGGCTATAGAAGCACTATTTTATGCTTAGAACAAAACCTAAATGCCTTCTTCAACTTTATGTAGTCATTTGCAGTCTAGTACCTGCCTTTCCAACTATTTTCTAACATTCTAAACTCATTCAGCACAGCAATGACTTTGCTGCTTTGGAAATGTCAAGCACTCCTGCACCCTCTGCCTGGAGCCCTCCACATCAAGGATTTCCCTCCTAATAAAGGAAAGCACTGGATAGTATCTGTGCCACTAATTGGCCTCATGTTTCCCTACATTGTTTTCCATCTTAACAATGTTCAGTACCTAATTTTATAGAATTATTCTACTTCTGTATTATCTTTTCCTTCTATTTGAATTTACGTCTATGAAAGTTTATTTTATTTTATTTTTTTTTGATAGTTTAAATTGCTTTATCTTGTTCATCCTCAGAGACCAGGAAATCTAGAAGAATAACCAACATTTAGTGCTATTCAATTAGTGTGCTTTGGTAAGAATAATTGAATACACTGTAACAGTAAGCAAATTATCTGAGATACAAGAAAATATCTTCATCTCTTAGATTTCTGTAAAATTAGTAATATCACATTGAGCACTTTCCTTGCACACTTCTAGTAGAACTCTTGCTGGTAAAGATACCTTGTCCAATGTCACACAACTAAGGGAAGGAACACCTGGGATATAAGACCTATTGACATTTAAACTGCATCATCTCATAGATCATTCTGAGAAATTTCTCCAACAGTTTCCACAAGGACTCTTGAGCAACCTGGACTGGCAGCAAGTTATTAAAACTCATTAAAAATAATTCACATATGCACATCTAAAATATTGTCACCTACCTAGAAAAAATTCCCTCTACATCCTTTGGCCAATATTATAAGAATTAAGTATGAGTATACTGATTATGAAGATTCTGGTGAAAAAAATCCATTCTTTTGTTAGATGTTCTACAAATCTTTAAAATATAAATTATGCCTATGATATATTATCTAGAATTCTAACTTTAAAGTAGTGCAAGAACATATGAGATAATCTTATAACAAGGAAGCTTGGAGGCTTTTACTACTTTTATTCTCTTGCCTCACATGTATCAAAGATTTTAGCATTTTCTAAGTCAGTTTTACCGAGTGTGTACAGAGGACTTAGCTTTCTTTCAGGTAAACAGTGCAGGCCAGGGACATAGCTCAGTGCACAACACTTGCCTGGCAAGGTGAAGTTCTGAGTTCATTTTCCAGTATCAAAAAATAAATAGGGCCAGCAAAATAGCTAAATAGTCTAAGCTCCTGTTTAGGCAAGCACATGAACCAGGGGTTTTGATGCCCTGGCACCACTTGCCATGCTGGCCCTGCTCCCAGGAGGACTGAGCCAGCTACCAAGACCAGGTGTGGTGGCCCAGGCCTATAATCCAGGTGCTGGGGAAACTGCGATGGGAGAATCTGTATGAGTTTGAATCGCATAGTGAGACCCTGTAGCAATTTCATAAAACTACTAATATAAATAAATAAACAGTCTTGATTGTGCTACCCTCATATATCTGTCATGTCCAGCATTTTTCTTCTAAAGTACATAATTACAACATGGACACACTACATAAATGCCTTGGCCAGAACCAAACATGTGACTTATGAAGGCCAATAAGAAAACATCTCATCTGTCCTGAGCTATTTGTATCTATGTAGGTAAATCCAAGTTATTTTTTATTCTGGGAAATTAAGAAAGCGGGAATTAAAACTGTTTCTAGTCTGTGAGTACATACTAGGGCTATAAACTATACATTTTAATAAGGAAATAAAATGGTGAAATATCTCTGTTTATATAGACTTTACATTCTATGCCAATAATAACCTCTTTGTAAAACTTTTACTTGGGAGACACCTTTTATATCCTAAACCACATTGAAGAAGGCTCTCAGAAAGGAACATGAAATATATTTTAAGAACTGTGTTCTAGCTGACCTTCAAGTTTTCTAGCCAATTCACCTGGACTAAAGTAAGTAGATGAAATATTCAGCAGAAGTCATAGGAGAAATAAAAATGAAAATAGGGTGTTTGTCTCCTTACATATACCAGATATCTCTTGAGGTTCAAGCACCAATATCAGGAGGGCTATAGACAGAATTTTGAGTTTCAAATATAACAGACTGAGTTATGACTTTGTTTATCACAGAAAAACAAATGATTCCCTGTGCCCTGACAAGGTATCAGGGAATGCAGACAGAAGACTAAGTTCATGGTATGTACATGTTTTGGTAATATTCTTCAGCATTGACTTCTATACTGTTCTGTAAGGGTTATGGGTCGCTATGTCATCATCCTTTTTAATCTGAGAGCATCTTTTGAGCTCAATAGTCTGTGGTCTCATGGAAAATGGCCCAACAAGGATGCAAGAAGTAGAGATAGACTTCTGAAAATTTAAGTCCACTTTACACATTTAATGAAAAAATGAGAGTAGAGAAAAATAAAGTTTGAGGTTATTATTGCTGAATAACTGGCATGCGTAATAGTGACAAGAAGCAGAAAAACAGTAACCACTCCTGTACTCTGCTGCCAGAAATGGGCCACGATCCCTCTACCTGGTGAGCGACTTCAGAGCAGAGGGGGCAGAAGCATGGCTCCCGGCCCTGCCACCTGCAATTGTGACAGGCTTTGTCCAGTGCTGGGTTTCTGAGTGCCACTCCATGGACAGGTGACAGGCTAATTCCTACTCTGGTAGCTTGGAAACCAAATGGCATGACCAAATTTCCTAAAATATCATGGCATGTTTTTCAATGGATATCACTAAATGTCAAATCTAGATAAGAGAGGCAAGCTGAGAATTAACGCCAACTTCTTCACTGGTAAGTCATTTTCCAAATTCTGATGTAGTTTAGGTTGATGTTCATGGCAGCTCTGCATAGAGATTTAAAAATAAATTCTAGGTCATTACAAGTGGATTTGTGAACAGAAAACTATACTTGTCTAGGTTCCCAAAGGGATAGCCCTCCAGAGAGAGATTCTCCCAGAGAATAGTGAAATAATATTTTTAGAAAATCTCACAATGAAAAATCAATATTTGCATAAAATAGAAAAGAAATTACTATGAACAAGAAACAACACAAACAATAACTATTAGAATTAAACTACAAAATGCCAAATGTTTATATGCATTTATGTGTATGTATATTTAAATAAAATATTTGGTGGTATAAGAAAGAAGATACAGAAGAGGCTGTCTAGAAAACATCCCAGATAGGGAAGAGATGGAAAATAGGAATGAAAGATAAACAAAACAGAGGTATAGAAAGAAGGTCTTGAATATGGCTTCTTAGGCTTTTGCAAAAAGAAAGAATAAATGCATCAACGTGTAAAGAGAGATAGTTTCTAACATTATTCAAAGTAAATGAAAGTTAACAATTCTAAGATTCAGAAAGACCAGAAAAAAACTAGAAGAATAAATGCATAGGTACATGATAATGAAAATGCAGAACACAATGAGAAAAAGAGAAATGAATGATAAAGTATTAAGATAAGGTTCTATAAGTTGACTTCTTGATAGCAACGAGGTATATAAACACCAGAATAATGTGCTGTAGGTTGGCCTGACTGACTCTAACTTGAGGTTTTTTTTTTTTTTTTTCATTTATGTATTTGGTATAGGGTCTCACTATACACCTGGGTCTCACAATGATCCTCCTGTTTTCCGCTATTCCAGCGCTGGGATTACAGACATGCACCACCACACCCCGACTCAGTCGCCAGTTCAGTGTGCCCGTGGGTGGGGCCGGCACAGCATGCGGGCCCAGGGATTGAACCCTGGTCTCTGCACTTGCCAAAGCAGGTGCTTAGTCCAGTGAGCTATCTCGCTGGCCCTCTGACTTGAGTTCTTACATGAGAAAAGCAGAATTTAACTTGGAAAAACTTTTTGTAACTCAAGAAGAAGCCCGAGGCAATCATACAGGATCCAGCAGGTGATTTCCTGTACAGCTGGCTCTCCATGGACCCGTATGCAAGTGCGCGACGCTGGCTATCGCCAGCCAGGCCCGCTGCACACTCTGCTTCCAGGATCAGCCACAAAAGCTCATTCCTCACGCTGCTGTACTAGAGCCCTCTCAGGGCGTTTCGCTTTTAAGGGCAGACTCATTAATTATGCTTTGCTCTAACAACATGTAAATTTAATTTGTCTAAAGTCTTTTAACAATCTATAATTCTAGACCCAGTGAAAATTTCTCTAAAGAACAAAGAGTAAAATGTCTCTTTGCACTGAATTGTAAACTGCTGAATTTTCCAAAAATGAATTCTTAATAAATAAAATAAACTCTTAATAAATTCTTGATAAATAAATAAAATAATAAATGTTATACAGTAAAGAAAACAGCTACTGAGTTAAACTATGAAATACATAAACAGAAAACAATGGTAGCTAATGTATAATAATTACCATATTCCAGGAACTATTCTAAAGATTTTTCTATAGTAATTTCATTCATAAGAGGAAACTTATGAAGAAAATCTGCGAGTATCATCTTACAGATAGCAAGGTGAGCCATAGAGAATTTAGGTAAATCCTCTAAAGTCACACAACTACATGTAAGCTTGTTGTTTATAATCAGGCAGTCTGCCCCCAGAAGTTATGAAGTTCAACTAACATGTTAAACCATCAGCAAGAATAATAAAGAAAGAATGATTATGTTCTATAGGGCAAAAGCAAGGCAATGTAAAGTTAAAATACATCAAGATAGTAGAGCATGAATCAGGAGAAAATTGGCCAAAGTTGAATATTTAAGTTGTCTGTGAGTTAAAATACCAACATCATATTTTTGTAAAATATCTATGTCATACTTTCTGGACTCACTACTGAAAAGCAGAAATCTGTCAGAAAACAAATTTATATTTATCTTAAATCTGTACCAGAGTCCTAGCCCAAGCCCCGGTGAGTGTGTGGGAGAGTTTCCCCCAGGCCAGGTGCAGCATGGGTGAGACCCTATTCCACCCCCTTGGGACACCCCCCACCACTCCGCAGCACCCCCACCCCGCCCGCCTAGTGAGAACTTCTGCCGCATTCTGGGGACCCCCAGATTCAGTCCTAGCCCAGACCCAGTGAAGGTGTGGGAGAGCTTCCTCTCCCCCCATTCCATCTTGTCCCCTCCAGACTCAGCTCAGGCCTGGCATACAGCTAACTGAAACCATTTTTCTTTCACAAACTTTATTTATGCTGTTTATTTTATGTGAAATAGTTATATGCCAAAAATACATATCTAAAACAAAACTTACTTTATAAAACTCTCACTTTATAAAACTCACTTTTGATGTTATATATTTTTGTCATTCAATATGCACAGGACCATTATTATGACCATTAATATGACCATTATTATATACTGATAAAAAATGCAAAAAAAGAATGATGGGGTTTGCCTGCAGATTCATGTCATTCAAAATCAGCACCCGAATTAGCACTACTAGGAAAAAGAAAAATTTATCAGCACTCTCCGCTTCTGACTTCTGACTGAACACTGAGTAATACACAATAGTGCTCTTATGCAAGTTCTTCTGAAGGGAAAACACCTTTTCCTTTCATGTTGTCGGAGATTTAAGAGAAGGAATTGGCACGCATGCAGAGCAAGGCTCTTCTGGAAGTGACTCCGCTGCCTCCTGGCTTGAGGCCCAGCCACCAGAGGGAGAGGGCCTCAGGAAAGGCCAAGGCCTGTTGTTCACTGGTTACTATAAACTGCAAGGTCAGTGCACGAGAACGTAAGAACGTCCTCCAGGAGCTTGTCTTAGCCAGGATGCCTGCTAGAAGTGCCGCTACACAGGGGCAGGGGGAAAGACTTGAGAAACATAAACTTGTTTTCTGATCAGCTTTAACTATGACAAGAAAGCCCAATTATCTGTCAGGTAGACAACACACACACACACACACACACACACACACACACACACACACCCATACCCACAAAACCAAAAACAAAACAAAACCAAACAAAACTCCCTAAGAGGACACCCACAGTATCTAGGGCCATAAAGATTTCCTCTGAGCGACAGCATATGAGGCTCGTATTTGTCATGGTGTTTATTCTTTAAATTAACTAAATATGAAAACAAGAATCCCTTGAAGGCAGTTAAAATAACAATATTAGTGTTCACTCATTCTTGTTTGAATTGGATTTTTAGTGATTTATTAAAAATGTAACCTGCCTCTTCTTAGCAAATTGGCACCTGGAATCAGTATCTTCCTCTGGCAGTGGAGACCACAAGGAGAAAGTGCATTGAAACAGTGTCTTTTCAAGGCATGCAGTTAAGCTGGGAATTGTAATTAATTCCAAAGCAATGTTTGAAGCAGCTAAGGCAATCCCCTCAGGAACAATATATGCTTTTGTTCTCCACTCCCATTTTGAATCTTTTTACTCAAAATATTCATATTTTCTACACACCAAGTAAATACAGCTAATAAAAATATGAAAAAAGGCGAAAATAAACAAAATTTGTTAAGTTTTTTCACAAAATATAGAATACTTACGAAATATTAGGCAAAGAAATGAGATTTTTCACAAAATATATATTATTTTGAAATATAGGCAGCTCATCTAATAGAATTTTACTGTGTAAGAAGAATCTTAAAAATGTGGCTTAAATTCTTGACCAGTGGAGTTACAAAATCTCCATGAACGGAAAAGGGACTTCAGGGTATAGAGTGGAGTTTCGGACACCTTGAGCTTTCACCCAAATGGATACTACTGATGTTCTCAACCCAATAATTACTAAGCAGTATTGTGGTAAAGCGTGCAGGGACTGGGATGGAAAGGAAGAATCCTGCGTTCTGGCAATGCCGAGATCCTAACAACCCGACCTCCCCAGCACCCCAAGGTGGCTGCTTTGAACAGAGTCCTGGCCACCAAGCCCTTCCCAAACTTCAAAGACGTTACTTTGTGTCACTGAGCCCTTTGAAACTTCACAGATGAGGGTTACAACCATCATTCACATTTTCTTCACATTTTTTCTTTTAATCAATAAGTACCTTTGAAATTTCTTGGGTTTATTATTCCCAGATCATGCTTTCAAAATATATCAAGCTTTAAGGCACAGAAGAATTGCATAGCACAAAATGGAAATAAAGCATATAATATCTAGTGAAGGTCTGAACTACTGTGAGGTACAGGCAAACGTGAGGGGCAAGCCAGGAAATTCAGTCAGTGAGTAGTTCATTGTGATCCTGGAATCTTGAATCTACCAAATTATGGACAAAGTTACTCCTAAAACACAGAGTTAGCATGACTTCAAAAGATTCAGGCATTATCTAATAGGTGACAAAGGGTAAAAGAGCACGAAGGAAAGAGATGGGACATAATATCATATATAAATAGGCAGTGTTGTCCCTTATGGGAAAACTGATTCTATGGAATATTGGTTTGCTCACATTCCTCGGGCTACAGAATAAAATCTGTATCGCTTTCTGTACTTTTCAAGATCCTTTTGAATCAGCAAAATTTGCTTTTTTGCATACTTAAGTACTTAGGGACTATCACTCTTTACTCATTCCTCAGCACGCGCTCGGCACACATCACAGTTCAAAGGTCTACTGAAGTGAAAGACGGGTGCAGCCCCTACGCCCAGGCTGCTTGCGGCCAGAGAGCATTAGCTGCCTCTTTCAGAACTGCGCATGCTCCTTTGTCCATGCCCACAAACTGCCCATACTCTGGGTAGTCTCTTTCTTCTGCAAATGTGAAAGCCCACCCCTCAGAGTGCCTACATTCCACACACTCTGACGGGAAGAAGCAGCTAATTTTAGGCCACTGTGGACTGAGTTCACACCTGGGCTGAACTGCATGGTGAAATCTTGTCCTAAAACAAATGAACTTTGCTGTGCTTCAGTAGCGCTTTGCGTCCATCTCAGTGTTCAATATATGTTGAGATAGTCTGGCTGCTGGCAGCTACGAATTTGCCTCCTGATCTAAAACCATCACCTGATAGTCATTTTGTGTCTTAACTGTGTCCAAGGAAACCAGAAAAGTGCTGGAGTAGTTAGGCATTCAGTGAATTATCAGATTGGATATATTCACGCTCAGATTTTCAGGAAAAGAAACACTAACAATAACTCTAATGTCCAAAGATACTGCGTGCATTTTTTGTCCTTTCATATTTATTTATTTATTTATTTATTTATTATTTTTTATC
>NW_004524588.1:23603611-23611558 GCF_000260255.1 Octodon degus
GAGAGGCACTAACTATTAAATTGACAGCCTGCGCTGCACACCCAAGCCAGCGGACTCCCTTGGATATGTGGAGTGGGTCATCGTGGACACGGCAGTGCCCCAGCCTCTCCTCCAGACCCTGCAGAGATAACATCTTGAAACCTTCAGTTGCTTTGAGCTAAAGAAACCTTTCCTTCCCTCATTTTGAGTGTCGGGTATTTGTCCCAGCAAGGAAAGAAGAGTAACTAATACAGAAAGTTCAGTTTAAGTAACATGAGACAACTTCCATTGCCTTTCTAGATTACAGAACCCTTCACTGTGCATCGCTTATTCCTTAGGCAATACTCAAGCAGAAAGTAATTTTAAATAAATATTTTTATTGTAAAAGATACAACATTTAGCTGACCTAATAAGTTAATTTCCTCTTTATCTCCAATACACCAGACACATTTACAATCCTTTCTCTAGGATGTTGTACTTGCTCTCAGGGGTTTAATTTTATATCGCTCCAGGAATTGCTGACAATTATAGGTACCTCCTAATGTTTTCTTTGCCTTTAAGACAAAACTGACTAATTCAAGTAGCCCAACACTCACCTCACCTTCCTGTCCCAAACACAGGGAAATAATGAATTGTTTTCTGATTAATTACACTTCCTGGACCACCAGGGCATGACTGATAAGAGGCCACTTGGAGGCCCACACTGATGGAGTCCTGGCCATGACTTCTCAGGGGAAAAATACAATGTGCAAATGTACAATTTACAAATGACTGCAGAAGAGCCCCATTTCACTTCTCTTTCCCAAGTGCAGCAAACCACTCAGAATTAACACCATCAAGCACCTGTCTGCCGTAACACTTTTGTTCACTTTCTCCTTAATAAGCTCTTAGCCAGCACTAACTGGCAATGATAAAGTTCTACACTATTTACCACACTGCCACCAAGGAGGGTATTTGTATAAGCTTATCAATGACATGCACTCTCTGTTCAACAGTATATCATCAACTTGGCAGGAAGAGCAAGTTGTCACCTTTTCAATAAAATGGATTTATCCCCACTGAGGAGAAGAAGGTCAAAGAAGAGACAACATTGTAGTTGTTTTCTTAAAGCAATATAGTTACATCAGGAGCATCTGGAACAAATGTTGAGAAAGCAGCTGCAGGTGCTCATGCAGTCCTGAAGGAAGACCACCGTCTCTTTGACTAACTGAGTTCTTTGCTAATATTGAGAGCACTGTGCTGTGTGACGCTGCTCTGGGCGGCCGTCCTCTCAGTGCGCGTCCAGCTGTTACTATCTACGCAGCAGACCGAAGCAACCCAGCCTCATCCCCACCAGGGACAAACTCCTACTGGCACAAACTGATTTGAACGACACTACAATCTTTCATTTTTTCTAAATTCTAGGAGGTATAACTTCAGAAGAGAAAATAATTCCATGGTATGGAGGAGATAAAAATATCCATACTTTCAATAATAAATGTGATTCAAGAACATCTTGCCCTGCTTTATAAAACAGTAAGCTTTACCTTCAAGATTAAAAAAAGCAAAGCCAACTAATTTAGGGGACCCAAGCTCACTCCTCACATACCCAGCAGTGACCCACTTACAGTTATGGTCAGACAGAATTTTTCCTTATTTTAAAAGTGTTCATTGTAGAAATTATTACCTACAGAATGTTAACTTGTAGATTTTCCTGAATCAATCAATCTCTCTCTCCACCCTTCTCTTTCTTTCTCTCTTTCCCCACCACCCCACCCCACCCCCAGAGGCAGGTTATGTACTGGGGTTATTGATGTTCATCAGTGGTACAAAAACAAATTATTAAATAATAGAAGATTTATCCATGATTTTAAAAAATTATAATAAGCATTTCAAAAATTTCTCAGTTTTGTAAAAATATAGTGTCATTTTCTTATCATTTATGATGTAATTATTTTTTTAATTTAAAATGAGATAGAGCTTAGTATGTAAGTTCAATAAACCATTATATTATTTATTCTTATTATGAGGAACATAATGAAGATTTGAATAAAATAAATGGAAATCAGAAAAATTTAAGCTTCTGTTCCATCTGTGGTACTAACAATACTACTGTACCTCTGTAGAAAATCACTCTAGAGAGGGTCATTTTTTAGGAGAGAGAGAAAAAAATAAAGATTACATACAAACTAAATAAAACCCGAAAGGAAAATTGTACATGAGGAAGGGGTATTAATGGTTGCTCTAATTTAATAGCAGGACAACTGGCTTCTACCTGGCCAGTAGGAAATACTGTCCACAGCGCCAGCTGTGCGGTGGCGCTGTGCTGCCATTTGTGTCAGACTCTGTCTGGGAGAGAGACATTAGGACCCGTTGGTGGCTGGGAGAGAGGAGGGCAGGGGACAATCAGTCTTTATCACCTGGGATACGATGGGTGGAATTTGAATTTGTACTCTGGAGAAAAGGAGACTTGGACACAGACAATATGTGTGCTCTCAGCCGTGTGAGGAGTGTGTCCCGGGAAGAGAGATCAGGACAGGTGCGCTGCTCCTAAGAATAGCCGTGGAAACAAGGCTGCCAGAAGGGAGCAATTTCAGGCCAACATGAGAAAAAAAGATGCACTTTAATTGCGTCATGGTAATTGCATGGTAATTGCATGTCAGCGAGTACTTCATTGTAGGAAATACCTTACACTACGGAAGAAGGGAGAGATGATTGCCAAGGTGACTCCTAAAGTCTTCAATTTGAGCAAATACCAACTCCACACTCTAAATTTAAGAAATCCTATACAGAGATTTAAAGAAGTGTGAAAATTTCTAACTTGGTATCCTACCTCTGTCTCTCTGTACCATTTAAAATCTATATTTAACCATCTGCCCACAGTGTGATAACAAACTGAATAAATTAAATTGCATAAACAGAAAAAACTTCACGTAGCATGTTTAAAATAATCTTATAATATTGACATGAAAAAAACGATGATTACTTTTTTTTAAAGATTACATTTTACCAAAATAACAATTTCAAATAAATCATGCCAACTTGATAATTTGGCCCTTAACTTATCTCAGGTAATGATTAAATTTGTCAAGTTATAGTTGAGAAAACTGTCTTCAAAAACTTCATTACATGTTGTTTTATTTACACCTGATCTACAGTCTTCACACAAATATATGTTGTCAAACACATAAAAGTTAATCATTTAAAAATAAATATGAAGGTTTTCAGCTCATCACTTATTCTGAAAAAAGTATACATATGTATATATATATATATATATATATATAATAGAATAAAGCAAATCATATGCAAATAGAAAAGCCCATAAAATGCCTTTAAGTAATGAAAGCTGAGTAACTTTGGAGCCCAGCTTGTGACTCCTACTTCACAAGCTCCGATGTGGACAGGGAACTTCGTGGTGGGAGCTTCTTTGTACTTGGCTTCAAAGACTCAGGTATGACAGCATTAAAAAATCAAGACAAGTACGCTTGAAGGAGAAATGAAAAGGAAAATGACTGAAAATCCTTTTTTAAACCTAGCTAATTCTCTGTTCCTCAAATCTATAGAATACTTCAATATGTGTAAGGCATTTTTAGATTTCTTACTGGACAAATCAAGAAGCTGAAAATGCATATTTCCTAAATCTAAAGGACATGTGATATATCAGAAAATGTTGTGTATCTAGTCACGACTTCTAGACATGGATTACTGTTTCCAGCTCATAATTTAAATACTATTTATCAAGAATGTGGCTATTTTCTACAATGGATGCTATCCTGACATAAAGAGGGATAAACTTGAGACCTTTCTATGTCAGTGATTACACCCTGAGGGCAGAGTCTTACATGAAATAAATCAGACATGTATGTTCAAATAGCACATGAAGTCTCTGGTAGAAAAAAACAAAATGGTAAATAATGACCTAAATATGTAATAGATATTGTGAAACAGAAAGAAAATGTCCATATGAAGGGGAACTAGTGTGTCTGTGGCGGAGGACAAAAGGAAAGAAAGGACAAGAAACAAGAACAGAAGGAACAATAGAAACAAAGCCTGGCAAATAAGGAGGAGAATACACATTGGAGGCATGGGGGGGGGGGAATGGGGAAAAAGAATCAAGATATATCACATGCCGGTACAAATCCATATGATGAATATGATCATTGTACATGTTCATGTAAAATATATCAATAAAATCATTTTTGAAAAAAGCACCACCTCATAACGCTGTAGCAAAGCTAGCAATTAATCTGTTTAGCAACAATACAACACCACACTTCTGAGAAATCTCCAAAAGGAGGTAAAACCAAGTGTCACTGGACAAATTACTTGTTGAAGTTACACGAAAAGAAAAGAATTCCTCTGAGCCAATAGACGGCGGCGACTCCTTTAGTAATCGTGAAAGTTGCTCTACTCAACAACTCGGTTTCCATCTCTTTCACACCAGCCAGGAAGATTTTCAAAGGTAAGCATGTTTTACTGGCTTAATTTTCTTCAGATTTTGTATTTTCTTCATTATTCTGTATTATGTTACAGCTTTTTTCAATCATGTTTCTGATTATTTTGCACTTGTTTAATAGAACAAATCATCTGAGCTTCCCTTATGGGGCAATTCACTTTCCTATTCAAGGGCTTGGATTACAAGCACGTCTGTCTCTGGAGTGAAGTATGCGCACAAGCCAGTTCACTGTAATCAGAATGTACTTTATTGTATTGAGTCGTCCATGACTATGTGCAGTGCCATAAGAGGGCAAGTGACTGTCTCCTTTACTTTTCTTTGGAATTGATCAATATAGAAATAATTTAGGGGCTGTGGAGATGGCGCAGTAGAATAAAGGGCCCTGAGTTCAATCCCCGGTTCTGCCAAAACAAAACAAAACAACAAACAAGCAAGCAAACAAACAAACAAACAAACAAAAAACAATATTTGGGCTAAGGAGATAACGCAGTAGAATAAGCGCTTGCCTGGCAAGCACAGGGTCCTGAGTTCAAGTCCCAGTACCTCAGAAAACAAAAGAAAAAGAAAACAAAAGAAATAAATTTAAACAAACACTCAAAAATATTTTGTAATAGAAACATCATTATTCAATTTCATTATGCTGAGAAATTCAGGTAACGGATGGAGAGTTTTACCTGAAAGACACCCGATGACTGACAGAAGCAGAAGGGGTTTCCAGGAAGAAGCCATCCTTGGTCTCAGAAATTTTCTTTGTCTCAGATTGCTTATCAGCACTGATGCTTCTTCATAAAGAGCACCCTGTTAAGGTAGATGACAGCTTTCAAAACATAGAAAATAAAGAAATACAAACCAAATCAAATATCTCTTAAAAGTATGACAAATAACTTCAGTTTAAAGGTCAGGTGGCTATAGCCTTGGATACGGACAACAATAAAATAGTTTCCATTACAATTCAATTAACACACAACACTAAAACTTTAGAGAAGATGATTTCCTTAACACGTTTATTTCTGTTGCGATTCCTGTACAAAGAACAAAAATATCAGGCTGTAATGGGGATGAGCTTTCATCACAGGGGCTGTATAATAGCTATATTTATTGTATTAGACAAATTACTGGGCTAGAAAAGGAAAGTAAGAAGAGCTAGTTACATGAATATATACTTCTTTGGTCTAGAACATAATTTACGATCAGTTAGCTAAGTGATTTCACAACTGTGCCTGCAGCTCATAGAAACCTCCACAGGGAATTTGCCTCACTTAATTATTAATGCCAACTGGCTTTGTTTATAACTCCTGTGATTATCTCAGCTCTGCTGCAGTTTGGTCCTCTGGTGAATTATTTCTCTCAGTATCTTTTACTAGCCAAAGCCGAAGGGAAATAGTATTTTCATGAATAGTTAATATTTTTGTCTAATGCCACTTTATAACTATAACTAGTAGCATATTCATTAGCATCCTTTCTTTTTACCTGAAAGATAGGATAAACATGAAAACAATATAGCATTCTAATACTAAACTTCGCACAAGAATTTGATAAATGCACACTGGAAATTCTTAACTACATGAGGAGGTTAGAGTTTGCCATTGCCAGCCTTGATTTTCTTGGCCAAATATGATTCAGCAGAAAAATAATTTCATAGTGTATCTATGAAGTTTACAAAATAATTGTCTTTTCATCTTGGTTTTCTTCATCATGTAGGTTCAGGGTAATTGTATCTTTTAGAAAATACTTATAAATGTAGACAAACATTTTTCTTAAGTAGTTTATAACATAGTCATATCAAAGGAAAGAATTTTTCATTACTATTTTTATCTGAATAAACCTACTTCCACTTTATTCACATTTTAACATACAAGCTTTCATAGTTTATTTTAATTATTTGTGATCTTTAATAGATAAGAACATTGAGTTAATAATGGATGATTGATTTATATCCACTTCCTATGTCAGAGAAACTCTCCACTGTCTTTTTTACCTGTGTAAATATTCTAAATAATATAACTTGAAGCATAAAAGTTGATCTCCTAGCTGCTTTTTGCAGTTTAAAACAATTTTATTATTTATACACTGTTTTGTACCAGAAAGGAAAAGAAGAAATCAATACCTCACGTACAACTGAAGATGCTTGAGGGTGCTAAAACTATACTTACAATTCATGAGAACTGTACCTTTGAATTCTTACATTTTTATTTCATGACAACATTGACCATTTTTGGGCTACGAGTTATGAGGTGGGAATGTAGGTTTTGCTGAACCCATCTTGACAAACCGGTACCTGATCCATGTCCCCAAAGCTGTTTCTTCCCTTTTCTACATTAATTGTGCTAGTGTCCTCTTCGTGTCTTAAACAGTTGTCAACCAAGGCCAGGACTACCACTGCACTTCTGTGCTACTGGGTGAGAATGTCAAAGGAAGAACACCCTCCTACTCACACAGGATCCAGCCACAGCCAGAGAGCCCAATCCAAGGACGCCGCGAGTGTAATACAGAGAGCCAGGAAATGGCCAGCCGATGCACCTCATCGCTCTAGCTGGGAGGGCACGGGAGAATCGACAGGATTTTGAGCAGCCCCTGACCTTAGACGGCGATCTTGCCTTTTAGGCTGGATTGTGTTGTGCATGGATCCTCACAAGGAATGGATGGAGAAGAAAGCCGGCAACACAGAGGCCATTGCTGAAGACACGAAGAGGAGCGGGGTGGGCACGGGGTGCGCCTATAACCCCAGCATGCGGGGAGGCTGAAGCAGGCAGATCTAAATCAAACTATGTCCAGACACCGGAGCAATCTAGTGACTCCCTACACCTAAAACCGAATGACTGAAGGAGTCAGTGGATTACTCTAAATAAATAAATAAATAAATAAGGTGAAATCTATGACAGTGCAAAGGCTTTGGGTGCTACTCTCAGTACTAAGAAAAGAAGAAGGATCACAGTGAGGGACAAGAGACCAGGAGCGACCTTAGAAGGCATTCAGGCAAGCCATGTCTGAGGACAGGTCAGGTAGAACCACCATAAAATAATAGGCAATTTTTCTATTGTCAAATACAAATGATGGCACACAAAATGTTATTAATAAAATAATCCACTTTATATTAAAGGCTCTTTGAAGAGTTCTGCACATTTGTATTTAGTCTGTAGTTCCTAACACAGAAACATACAGACACCCAGACACACACACACACACACACACACACACACACACACACACACACAAAGTGCACCCATACCCATGCACCTGTAAAAAGCCATGTGCTATAGGTTGGAGCTGAAATGCCTTCCAGAGCACAATTCCTGAGCCCTAGCCCTCAGAACAGGATGCCCTGTGAGGGCTGGAACCCGTAGGAGGGCAGGGACCCAGCGGGAAGGAGAGGGCAGGGACCCAGCAGGAAGGAGAGGGCTGGGGCCCAGCGGGAAGGAGAGGGCTGTGGCCCAGCGGGAAGGAGAGAGCTGGGGCCCAGCGGGAAGGAGAGGGCTGTGGCCCAGCGGGAAGGAGAGAGCCGGGGCCCAGCGGGAAGGAGAGGGCCGGGG
>NW_004524588.1:23621393-23640564 GCF_000260255.1 Octodon degus
TTATCTGTTTTGTACGGGGTCTCACTACACAGCTTGGACTCCTAGTGATTCTCCTGTTTCAACCTCCCCAGCACTGAGATTACAGGTGTGCACCACCACACTTGGATTCAGTGGCTGGCTTAGCACACCCAAGGATAGGGCTGGAGCAGCATGTGGTGCCAGGGATTGAATCCCCATCCCAGTGCTTGCCTAAGCAGACATTTTGTCCACTGAGTTATCTCACCAGCCCTCTTCTTTCTTTTTTGAGTCTTGAAAATGCAGTCTTTGTTAATCACCATTGATTGTTAGATACTGCTTGTGGCAGTGATTTTTTCCTGTAGATTTGCTCAGTGGAGAATATTTTTTGACAGCTTGTCTACATGTTGTGTTTGCACAGCATCCACCAAGGATGCACGTGAGGGCCACACGTGCTGCAGAGGACAGTGCCCATGGGCCTTGTTTGCGTTTTCTCAGGTGAGCTGGGGCAAAAGAAGAAGGTGGAGCCTTGGAAAAGTCACCACTTGTAAGTACTGTAATTACTTAACACTTTTGAAAAAGAAACAAAAACATCTACAATTTGAAATATATTTCAAAAAGGAGGATGCCAGAATAAATCACTAATTAATGGGCTTAAGGAATTATTAGTGCTGTGGTGCTATTGGTGAGAAAAATGATACAAATATACAGGAGAAGTTTATTTTCATTACTCTCATTTCCATTAAGATTTTAGAAGCACTGTGATTCTTATCCTCAAGCAGGGACCCAGGGGTTGTCCTTTTAATATAATGAAAGAACACGGGATTTGGAAGAGCAAACATCTTAAAAATAATATATGACACAGCTATGATTTATACTCCTGAGAGAAAATATAGGCCTGGGCTCTAGAAACCAGTCTTTCAGTTTAAAGGAATTTTGTAGACATCTAAGTTTATCATTTTAACATTACCAAATAATGTTTAATAGTAAAATTGTGATGAATAGTATCATAATAATATTTATATTTTAACTAGCAGTACAAAGTTATATTTCATTATGAAATGAAATACAACATTGTGATATATCTTAGCTGCAGACTTACTCATGGAGAATTTATGATTATTTAGACTAGACCTCATCTGAAGTTAGAAACATCTATGAATAAAACTAGCCTGCCTCAGAATGCTCATTGATGGTAATTATTTGGGCTCTGGTTAAATCACAGAGGTATGTTTTAAAATATTATGATGATACTATATACCTTACAAGGTTGTTGACAAAAACATGGCCATGTTTTCTCAAGTGAAGGTCACAGGAGAGCTTGTCTTTATTACATGCGGAAGGCTCGGGCTTAGGGATAAAGGGACATGATTCCTGACTGCTATCACTGCGTGCCAGCCTGTTGGCTAGGTTTTCTCCTCAGAGACTGTGCATCACAATGGGTGGCTTTCTGTCTTTCTTGTTTTGCTTTGGTTTTTTGGTACTAGCATTAAGCCCATGAACTTAAGGCTTGCCCGGCAGGCCCTGTGCTATTGAGTGGTGTCCCTCACTCTGTAGTTTTCCACAGAATCCACAATATACCCTATTTTGACTTTTTTAACTTGACCTGGATTTACAGACTTTATAGAAGAAAGTGTCCAAGTAGTATATTTCTTAAAGTAAATCACTCTTCTTAGGCACATTAATATTTTCTTTAGAATTTATGTTTGAAAGTATAAATTCCAGAAGTTACATTAATTGTATTCTGAAACTGCACTTGTAGAAAAAGATTAATTATTTTTGGAAGCAAAGATCTATAAAATAGGCAAATACTAAACTTTAAAATGTGGTTTCAAAGCAGAACATCTACTGCTGCAGTTACTTAGGGGCGCATACACATCTCTAAAATGGCTATGGTGGCTTAAATGCTAGTAAATTTGTTCTTAGCCATTTTCCATTTGAATTACTCCAAAATGCTTTTAAAACTGCCACACCAAATGATATTAATGATGCAACAAATTGACTAGTATTTTAGAAATGTATCTATTATTTTTATGGGTGTATTTAATTGTATGTGTTTTTTTAGGTTTCTAATTAAAGCCAGTAGTAAAAATGATGTCTTCGTGTTTAAGCCTGCATCTTCAGACTTAAACATATCTCATAATTAGTACTAGCACACAGATGATTCAGAAGGATGTAATGCTCTCACATTAGGCTGGATCGGAAATCCTATTATTGGTCCTATTATAGAGATAGATCCTTGTCAACAGGAAGAAGAAAACAAGAAAATAAAGCACCGGGTGTGCACTGGTAGTGCTTTAGGTTTTTTTGTTTGTTTTTCTTTTTCCCTAGATTTCCTGATATTGCAGACTAAATGTCAGAAAGATCAGAACATAAATGGTAGCATAATCCCAGGGAAGAGTTTATCAGTTCCACTGGATTTAACACTATATTGAACACTGAACATTTTAAACAGTGCATCCAGATTTTTACCATAGACTTGAAGCATGAAAGGCAAAAGCCTCACATCATTCTGCAGCCCATGTGACAATTCACCAAGTAATGATCTTTAACTATTTTTACTCAGTATTAGGCAGCCAGCAATTAGAGCACTGAGTTCGCAGTCTCTAAGGGTAGTTCCACACTTCACAATTTCAGTGGCAAATTGTATTTGACATTTAATTTAAAACCCAAGACACCATAACATGAGATCTTCTAGGCCATTAATGACAAAGCATTAGGGCAGCCTCCCGCCTCCTCCTTGCCTGAGGCTGCTTCTGCGATTTCCCAGAAGGCTGCATCACTATGGCAGCGTGGAGCCACTGTGCAGCGGGCTCCTGATGGACATGCGCAGGCTAAGCAGGAAGGGGTCCCAGCGCCTTCGCACTGACCTCTTGGAGCTGTGTGCCAGTTTAGATGGAAGCCAGTGGGAGGCCTAAATGCTGCAGATTGCTAATTCAACTTCTTGTGGTGGTAGGGATGGATATAATTTCATTTTAAAAAGAGAATAAAAAAGATAAAGATGATTTTTAAAAAGTAAGTCCTTAATTTGTTTACAATCATTATCTATTATATCCATAAGGGATCTAACTTTCTTTTGATAGTTTTCTTCAGTAATTTGGGTTATGTATCAGTGAGACTGCTGAAATATGGTCATTGAAACAAGAGAAATTTAGGTTCAGCCCCTGACTGCACTGGGAAAAGGCTTCAGCTAGCAGCAATGGTGCCTCGGATAAGCCTCACTGGCCACAACGCTGCCACCGTGCAAAGCTTGTGCCTGACTGGGTTGTACTCTAACTGTGGAGCCTACAGGATTTTACTTAACCTCTTTAAGACAATTTATTTGCATGTGAAATGAGGAGCATATTTATAAATGATTTAAAAGTTGTATTTTCAAAGCTATCTTAAATTGGACTTAGACATGGAGAATCTTCTCATCCTAAGCAGCATCAAGTAGTATTTAAGCAGTCACAACCGGGGGATGTAGTAGGAAACTTGGAATCTCACTTTTACCCTTCCCAGCAGATAAAACTTGGACAGAAATCTCTGCAGAAATAATAATAAAAAAAAAAAATTGGGCGTAAGTGAGGTCAAAACCCAGTAGGGCAAACGTGAAGCTTTGTAGCCGCATTGCTGGCATCTGAGGCACGTGGCAGTGAGGTCTAAGTCCTAAAAGGCTTGGTAAGCCCCACCTCCACTGCTACGCCCGTTACAGCCCAAACAGCTGCTCACTTGGACTGGCTCCACTCACAAACTCTAGCTTTCCTAACATCCAACAGTATTTGCATTTCAGACAATGTATGGTCCCACTGTACCTTTACCTTCATTCCTATAGCTTTATCCATCCACCACTCAGGGGTACATTTTCTGGCCTGTTGGGCCTTGCTTTGAAATTTTGGCAAAAAACTACATAACTGTATGAATGGCTCTTGGATTCTGCATGTCTGAACAACCAGCATTAAATGGTTAAGGCTAAGGTTTGGTTTTTCAAGGTTTCTGATTCATTCACTTTTGCTCTTGATTCCCAACATAATTCTGCTTAAAAAGTTATTGGTACCCCAAGATCCTGAATATTAAGTTGCCTTGACATTTTTTCTACCAGATTAATTAGTCGATATCCCATGAGCTCATCTTCCTGAAAAATCCCAGGACATTGGCAAAATACAGACAAGTTTTATATCAGAATGTTCTATGCATAGACTATGGTCAAATTCCCAGTGGATGTCCCATCTGAAACCTCCTGTGCCCATTCTTGACCGTCTGCATTTTCATCAGCATTCTAATCTTCTGAACTCTAACCAGAATTCCCCACCACGCTCAGTTTACAGCATTACAAGGCTTCTCTAATTCACACCCCCATGTCTTTCCAAACCCTTATGGTCAGGCCCGGTCATAGTGCTCACATCCTGGGGAGGCAATGTGAAGCAAAGAGCCCACCTCTCCTCTCCCCATTTTTCATACTGGTCTGCTTCTTATTGCCAGGACGCAATGCAGAGTGTCCCCAAATTCATGGAGGACAGGTTCAAAGTGGGTCATGGTTTCAGATGATTCATCCAGGCCTAGGCAGCACCAGAGCAGGAATACCTTAGTGGAAGGGTATGGAACAGCAATGCTGTTTAGTTTGTGAAGGCCAAAAAGGAAGCAGGGAAAGTATGCCAAAGAGGAAATGGAGCACACACAGCGCCCAAGGGCACAGACCATCCCTCCGAGGTCCCCCGAGACACCTCCTGAAGCATGCTCTCCTAAGCCCCCGGCAGCTCCTGTGCCACTCACATTGACGAATTCAGCTGCTACAACTTAGCCACAGGATGCAGTTTTATATTTTTATCTGTTATGTGATAACCAGTATTTTTGAAATTAAATTTATAGATTGCATAACTTATAAATACTCACTGAAATAATCTCTGTCATTAAAACCAAATATAACTGATTACCAACTTCATTGAAATATGTTTGTTGGGATTTTATTATTCATAGTCTATTATAAATATTCAAATAATTCCTCAACATACAGAGGAAGAATGAATCGCACCATCGTTTCATGATAAATGCTACTTTTAAACACTCGGATTCTAAGGATAAAAGAAAGCATGGTGGCTGGAAAGGCTTGGGCCTGTCCTCACGCATGCTCTCTTTACACACGTGCATGTAGACGCTCTCCACCTCATGTCCACGTCTCCGGCACTGTTATTTTTGAAGGGCTAGCAGCCCACAACTGCCAACATTAAAAACAGCCAACATGAAATCTCCCCCAGAATTTTTCCTTCTCTACTCTAAAAACTGAGGGCTAAAACAAGATGAAAGATTGCGGTGAATTAAAGAATATTGTAACGTGTATCATATGCTCATTGGATGTAATTAAATCTCCATCTGGAAGATTTTTCAAAGACTGAACATAGTCTATAGCCGGGGGGGGAGGGAGAGTGAGAGTGAGACAGAGAGAAGGAGAGAGAGACAGAGAGAGAGAAAGAGAGAAGAGAGAGATAGAGAGAGAAAGAGAGAGAGAGAGAGAGAGAGAGAGAGAGAGAGAGAGAGAGAGAGAACAGCATTTTATAAAGGTGTGGCAACATAGTCGCCTGTACACGTTGCCGCATTGTTGCCTACTGCATTTTTGTTACCCAGTTCGGCTCACCCTCTCACCTCAGTTACACTGTAGCACAGAATTGCCTGGGTTGTTTTAAGATACATTAACGCTCTCGCCACACTTCAGAGCAATTCAATTAGAATCTGTAGTGTGGATTCCTGGGTGATTCTGATGGAATCCAACAGTATTTTGAGGGGCCCCTTTCTCTCTATAGCACCAACATATTTGAAAATGAGAGCACTGTGTGTCTCAATATTTGTAACTCAAACCTGAATCTTCTTCTCTTGAAACATTCATGTCCTTCTGCCTCCCCCTCCCCATGCAATTTATTCATACATCTTGCCAAACTTTCCTCATGGTTTCCATGACTTCAATATTCCAGTCGTGTACCTGAGCCACCATCTGCTACATGGACTGCAGCGGGTTTCTACCTGGTTGCCAGTGCTGCCCCTTTTCCTCTGCAGGTGCTGCCTGCACTACCCCAAGCCACTGTCTGCACTCTGTGTAATCACACCACCACACTCACACATCTGCTTGTGGATTTGCACGAATGAAGAGCACATTCTTCATGATGCTTCTGTGGTCTTTTCTTAACTTCTCCTTAACCTCTAGCCTACCTTCATTCTCTGAGCATGAGTGGGCTCTTTAAAAATGTTACCCTAAAAAGTGGGTACTTCATTCATGCTTTGTGGAGTGCTTCTGTTTCTAGACTTCATTATATTACGACTTCCTTGTCACTACCTCAGACCATCCCTCCCTGAACACTCTTGTATGGAAAGTACTTCTTGATCACATGATCCTAGAACTGTATGCTTCCTCTGTAGGATGGTATTCCCAATCAGGTAGTTTCCACTCATCAGCATGATTTCTGTAACATTCATATGATGTGACTCTTCACACAACAATATAAAGCAATATATAATTAACATCCCTTTAATATATTATATACATGTTTATATTCAAAAATACATTACTCATTGTCAATAAATTTAGATACAGCATTTTCATACCTGTGAACCATGACTAACTAGGTGATAATTTGAAGCATAAATCATTCAAATCATTTGAATTATGTTCAAGTTATTTGATTTTTAGCAAGTCTTGATCAGGACTATATTGTTTCATCCATTTTTCTATTTTTGTATTATTCTGTTGTATATATTTATTTCCATGAGTACTTGCATTTTAATTTGCTTGATATTCTTTCATTGAATCAATTACTTACTACTTATTTATTACTTAAAGATCATGATAAAATATTGGGTCCGAAATTTCTGTTATGTAGCATTAGCTTTTGAAGGATTTCTCATAAAAAGTTATGCTGACTCTTTTTTCTAATGATAACCTTATTAAAACTTTGACATTACAGGAACAAGTTGCATTTCCTGAACCAGGTTTTTTCAGATGTTCCTTGGAGAGTTCCGTGCTTATTGCCTTTTCCGAATCCTTTAGCTATTTGCCCATTGATCAGGAGTTGTTGTTTGACTTTTTCCTCTTATGTAGCTTCTTCTTTGTTTTTGCCCAGACTCAAAATGTGTTTGAGGCGGGTATGGCGCGCTCCCAGTCTGAGCCTCCGTCACACCTTTGGCAAGCATGTCTTCACTGCCATTTCCCGGGCAGCTGCACAGGCACTGCGTTCAATCTCCCTTCCCAGGCTTCTCGATGATTCGACCTGGCCGTGAGTGAGCCATGCCTCCATACTGCAGGGAAATAGAGAAGAAAAGCACACGCTGCCTTTTGTGTGGTGCACAGCTCCATGCAGGTCACTGTGTGCCTTGGCTATCTGCTCACTGCTGAGGAGAAGCACCTGGTGCCTACACACCTGCTTCACACTTTGCAGAGGCTGCAGTTCGTACTTGGCTGGCAAAGGGCAGGGCAGCATGGCAGCGGGGCAGGGCAGAGAAGAAGCAGTCCATGGCAGGGTTCCGAAAGGCAGCCAGAAGCAGCAGCAGCAGGAAGCCCTCCCTCCCTGCTACCTGATCCAGGCTACAAGCATTTCGGTGGTGCCACCCACGCCTAGGCTGAGCCTCACTGTCCACATCCAGAACTATTATAAACCAATCAGGGGGCTAATCCTGTGCTGTTTTTATTCCATGTTTATACTGGATGCCTAGTATGTAGCTATATTCTGTTCTATTGTTACATTGGTTGTAGTTAGTCAAGACTTTCCTGTTTATTATTTTAAAGAACAATTTGTGGGGTGTGTGTGTCTGTGTGTGTATGTATATGTGTGTATATGTATGTAGTGGACACTGAACTCAAGGCCTTCACATGGAGTTACATCCCTACCTCTTTCATAATTTTTAAATTTTCCAATAAGGTCTCACTGGATATGTGCCTAAATTTCTCAGAGAAGGCTAGAGCTCAGTCTTTCTGTCTTAGCATCCAAGAGGACTGGGGTTTTATTTTTTAAAATATGATCTCATTGTTTTTAAGAGAACAATTGTAGCAATTGCCTGAAAGGATATTTAAACTAAGGACAGTATTATTATCCTTTGTGTCTACAGTCTGGCAGATTCTAGAAGGGTAAGGTCAATCAGTTAGGTACCACTCAGGAAACCTTAAGGACAATGAACGCCAGCTTTGCTGAATAAATCTTAGATTATAATCCTTGTGAGAAGTCTCAGCATAATAAATTGATAAGTCATTGAGCAGGAGAGGCAGTTAGCCCCAAAGCAAACTTGAGACACTGCCTTCCCAGGGGAGACAGGTGGCTTTACTTTTAGTGAAAAGGGCAATGGATCTCAGGAGACATTTGAGATGTTAGCAGGCTTACGATGAACACACAAGCAATCGGCACTCTGAAAGTGGTGTAAAGGCTTCTCTGAATAAACAACAGAGCGGTTTCATGATCCAGAGAGAAGACTGGAGCAGCCATGTACATCTCCATACCTTTTTACCTTAGCTGAATTCTACAGACTGCTGATTCATACAGCATCAAGTTCACCACGAAACAGTAACACATGCACACTAGATTTACATGAAGGGAGCTGTTGCAGATAAATAAAAGCAAACAAATGCTCAAGCGCATATGAAGTCGTGCCATATATAAAAAATGCTACACAAAACCTTATTTCTATCTCAAAGAATCCATGATCACCACGTGAGGCAACCCACCAAAAGTCGCCCTTGTTGTCAATTCTAGCACACACCTACGTAGCCATTCGTCATGGGTAACTGAAGCCACAAGCAACCCAAACTGGTCCCTATGATCTTTTTGAGCTATTCTTGCATAGCCATTTCACAGCTTTATAAAACCTGTTCTGGACCTCTATACTTTCAGATTTCAGTAAAAAGCACAATTTCTGCAATGAAGTCATCTAATGAACTGAATGATGTATCTTGAGCTGTTCCAAGTGTCAAAGGAGGCCACAACACAGTGGGAAGCTCTTGTTCTCAGGAATAGATTTAGAAGTCAGTATGGAAGGGTTCTGCTTTGAACCATTTAAACGAAAACCACTCTATTACTTTTTTCCTTTCTCATAGATTTTATTGTGTTTGTTCACAGCTTATTTGCTAATAAACTTATTGGAAACTCAGCTATTATTAGATCAAGTTCTAATGTGGCTTTACACTTGGTTATTTTCAAAGTATCAGAAAGTATCTTTTATTTGTACACTCAGTGAGCTAAATTACATCATCATTTCTATCTTTTTTAAAAAATGTATTTAGTACAGGGTCTACAGGGTCTCTCTACACAGATTGAACTCATAGTGATCTTTCTGGTTTCTGTCTCCCAAGAGCTGGGATTACATATACCCACCACCACGCCCAGTCTCAGCGTGCCCTGGGGATGGGGGCAGCACAGCAAGCCAGGGATCGAACCCAGGTCCCTGTACCTGCCTAAGCAGGCACTTTAGTTCACTGAGCTATCTGGCCAGCTCTGCATCATAATTTCAAGGAGAAATTCTGCTTCTATAAAAAGTAAAATATTAAAATATAAAAGTATAATGGCTTTCAGAGGTAGAATTGTTCTAATGTAATTAAAAGAGAATCATTCGTGTGTGTGTGTGTGTGTGTGTGTGTGTACCTGTGTGTGCCTTTGTGTGTGTGCCTTTTAAAAACTCAGATTAGTAAACACTTCTTCTATTTTAGCTAAAGGTCATGTCTTACAAAAAGAAGAAAAAAATTACCAAGAAAAATGCCAGGTCAGTGGTGTCTGAACATAAATTGATGCTCAAGTCTCTAAAGTCTCTATTCATTTGCTTTTTGCTGTTCCTAAAATTACATTATTCTTTTTTTCTCTCTCAAAGTGGGCCCACTATTCCACTCTAGCATGCCTAGACAGCCCTTCCAGCATGTATATATTCTATCTTTCTTTTCCTAATGTCAATGTAGAATGCCCTCTGCCAGCTCACTTGCCACCCAGGTTAATTCCTTCCTAAGATGGCCAATTTGGCACCATCAAGCCTTCTGCACTGCTGAGATACACCACACAATTCATACAAAAGTCAAGCTCCATCCCTGTGTCATCTGTTTCTGTGTCCATTTGAAGAAGGAGGACAGTACAAACACTAGGCACGAATTGGAATCAAAGTAACCGAAGACCCGGTGGCATTGAGACACTCCCCTCAATAAACTGTGCAGGGTTGTTTTCTTGTTGTTGTTGTTGGCTTTAAATGATGTATTGATCTTTATTCTCAAAGTCCAATCAATATTTGTTATTTCACAATGTCTTATTTATCAATTGGTGTTCTCACTATTTCTTTGATCCTACTTTAGTTGCTATATCTTCTTTAGAGAAATAGATAAGGTCTTCCAGATGCAAATAAATAAATACATAAATAAATAAACAAACTTGCCTTTTAAACTGACATTTTGTGACAAATAATGACAAAAGAGAAAAAACATGATATAATTTACTGTATTAATCATATATAATTTCTATGAGAACTGAAAAGTATCTACTAACACTCCACCTATGTGTAACATTTCTAAATGACTTTAGAAATTCCTTTCTTTGTGAATTCTCACTCATTTTAAGGAGGATAATGTAAGTTCAGAAGGCCATTTGATTGTATGGATTTCACAAATAAAATTACGATAAAAATATGGAGGCATTTTGGTATGTATGTAATATAATATATTTTAAGTTTTTAACACTTTTAATATTTATTCATGTAGTATATTTATCCTAAAAGACTGTATCTACGAGCATATGCATATTTAATTGACACAGGTATTATCTTTACAAATACCATAAAAGAACTTGGAGCTTTCTCACTAATCAGTGGCTTTTAAAATTTAATTTGAACTTGATAAACAAGGAAAATATTCAGGGAATATCTCTACATGCAGATAAAACATCATGAATAGGAAGTAAGGGTGCGATTCCATTTTCATTAAAAATGATCATGTATGGAAATAACATACACCTTTCTTTACAGGCAACCTTTGGGGTTTATTCAGGGCAGCCTCCCACCTAGCCCTTCTCCGCATAAAATTATGGCCTCATAAGAAGTGATCTGGACCAACGAGTACGACTTACTCTTTTCTTCTTGTTGCTAAAGCAGGTAGGGTCATAGCTTGTTTATTACCAAAGGAGATCTTAGAATGATTCCTTTTATTCAACACTTTGTAATTATAAATTTTTCAGACATGGACTGTGTTATTTTCTTCATTGTTTTGTGTAAATTTCTTTGTATTTCTCTCCATTTCAGAAAAAATAAGTGCACCATCTTTGGCATAGCATGAATATAGAGAAATAAGAAGGTTATAGCTGACCGGGCTATTTCTGAGGCCATCAGAAATTGGGAATGAAGAGTGAGTACCTCCCCTCACCTAACTCTTTCACTGGGCTCTCGGAACAAAGCCTGCAGCCAGCAAAAATCTTTGAGCCTTTGTAGAATTTAATCCCATCTCATTGTCTTTGGGTTGAACTATGTTTCTTAGACATATGCTAGGAAGTGTGTTAGGCAGAGAGACAAGATTAACAAATACATATTCTATTTCCTAAAGCTCATAATGTACATAATCATTTACCAATACATTCAAGTTCAATGTGATTAAAGCCAAAAAATGAGGTGTTTAAATGCACAGAAACAATGAGTTGTTCATGTTCCCAGATATACACATACAAAACTGGAAGAAAGAAATATATAAAAAATTAAGAAGAGAAAAAGTACAAACAATTGAATAAAGGAGGGCAAACAAATTAAGCATTAACTGCTCCTTTCCATAGATGCATTACAACAGATAACTGCGAAATTCAAATTATTATGTTAAGTGAAATTCTGTATCACTTATAATTTTTCTCTTTCCATACTATTTTGTACTCTCTTAAGAAAAAATAAAATAAGTGTACACAAACATAGGTAGCAAAAGAACGAGTGTTAGTGGATGAATGTAGTAGGGTTTGAAAGATAAGAAAGACACTGCAATTACCAGGTAAACAAGGCAAAGCCATTTCAGATATTAAAAGGGAAAATACAAAACTGCAAAATAACATAGGTAGTCACATAAGGTTCAGTACCACTAAAAGTTAAAGCAAATCAAAAGTGTAGGCAGATTCAGCTAGAGCCAGAGTGCGAGTAAGAGTTTGCTGATAAGCAGGGAGAGGTCACTGAATGGCCTCGGGTGGGAGGGGGACCTGCCCACACCTGTGCAGAAGGACGGCTCTGACAGCGCATGAAGGATGGACCTGGAGGAGCAGAGGTTACAGAGGTAGGAGGCTGTACCATCAATACATTAATACTGAAGTACATTAAAGAACAGAAACAAAGAAATACACTAAATTATTCATTTTCATTTTTCAAACAGCAAATGAATTTACAACACTATAATAAATACCTTCTTCTTTCCTGAAACTCTACATATAAATTTAGAGACTTTCCTGGGATATCTATATTCGCCCTAGAAGTATACCAGTACTGTCCCTAGTATCAGAGAGCTATGCTTGATATTTTTATTCTCCAATCATCCAGTCTTATTATTAAAATGACAACTTATTCTGGATAATTCCATTCAGATTGGTTGGACCTAACTAATGATAGAAATCTGGTGATTTGACTAAAACTCCACTTTTAATATCTGCTAATTCACTGCTGACAAGAGCTGTGTCTTAGCAGAGATATATCCTTGCTGTACTAGAAAGTATCTTAAATTTTCCTCTCAGGGCCAGGGACGTCGCTCAGGGGCATCAGCCCCTGCCTGGTAATCGGGTTCTGAGTTCAATTCCCAGTACAAACACAAAACAATGTCCTTTGCATGGGTTTTTTTCTGCTGCCTCCTGCAGAAGACAATGAGAAACATTTTCCTTTCTGCATCAGTCTCCCAAATCCTATTTCTTACTACGAGTTCTGGTTCTCTGTATTTCAGGCTTGTGGATACAGAAAAATAGAAAAAGGCTACTTTTCTCTTCATCCTTTTCATTATTCAACCCTAAAATTCCAACTACTCACAGGGATACAGACAGAAAGAAAGCTCATAGAAAGGCAACCAGATTGTGAGTATTTCTACATTTTGAGCATATCACTTATTGTTCACAATACGAGAGAAACTTATCCCCAATAATTCATATACAAATATGTTTGAATTAACTTTTTTTCTAAAACAAATGTTAAATATCCATAAAGGGGGGAAAATGTTAGAGGAGCAATGAGATAAACAGACTTCTTATTAAAACTAAGAAAAAGAATTGGGGCAGCTCCACTGAGTCTGGCTAGCTCTCCTTGCCCTAAAGACTGCCAGGGAGGCTCGGCAGGCCTAGCCTCAACACCCAGCCTTCCCGCTGGAGCTCCATGAGCCCAGCCACCCACCCCCGACCTGAAGACCACCAGGGAGATCTGACCATCACTGCAGGAGCCTTGGGGAGCACTACCTACACCAACCATTATTAAGGGAGCTTTGCACAGTTTCAGCCTGTACTCATTATCATCGGATCCTTCTTGAGCTGCAGTTTGTCCTCCTTTGCTTATGAGGGAGAAACCCCATGAGCCCCACACAGCAGGAGCTTTGCTGAACCTAACATCCCCTCCCACTGTCTTGAGAGCTTTGAGGACCTGCAGTCCCCCAATCTACCACCACTGCAAAAAATGACTAAAGGAAGGAATAAAAGACAATCTCAGATGTCTAGCCCAACAAAAACAAGCCCAGGAGACAAGATCATAGAAAAATGTGGAAGTCACACAGCCGAAATGCCTGAGATGATAGCAACTGAAGTAAAGAAACAACTCCATCAGGCTAAGGAAGAAATTGGATCAGAAATAATCTCTCAGGTAAAAAAGGAAATGACAACAATCATGAAAGAATTGCTTGATACATCTAAGGAATACACAGATAAAAATATAGAAGATAATATGAAAATGATGGAAGAAAGATTTGAAATGCATGAAAAAGATTCAAACAGATATCCAGGGCATTAAGAATTCCATTAAAAGCTGGCAAAACCACTTGAATGGAATAGAAGATACACTTTCAGACCTGGAAGATAGCATTGCAGCTCGTGAACATAAAAGGAAACATCTGTCAAAAATAAATGAGAAAGCAGGAAATACCAATTCAACAGCTGCAAGATGATGCCAAGAAAAATAATAGACTAACAGGTATCACTGAAACAGCTGGACGGGACACAAAAGACATAGTAAGAGCATCTGTAGAGGTGGTAAGAGAAAACTTCCCAAGCATGGGGAAAGAATCTGATACACAGAGAGCGAAAGCATATACTAGACATAATCAAAATGAATCATCACCCAGACATAGTAACAATCAAGATCCCAGAAACTGAGCAAAGAACAGGATATTAAAAGCTGTTAGAAGAAACAGATCATATTTAATGGAAAGCCCAACAGAATCACAGCAGATTTCTTGAAACAGACCATCTAATCAAAAAGAGCTTGTAGTGAGATAATTGAAGTCCTGAAAGAAAATAACTTTGAACCCAAATTGATGTATCCTGCAAAACTATCAAATTTAATGGAGAGATTAGATAACGTCCATGATAAAAAGTGAAGAAATTCACCTCAAGCAAACCAACCCTACAAAGAGTACTGACAGATATTTTAGAAAGAGACAAAGAGACCAAAACTTCAGCAACAATAGAAGAGAACAGGTAGAAAAAGCAATTAAGCGCAGTGGGAAAAGCAAGGATCCTATATTGGGAAAAAACATGACAATGATTAGCCAAAACAAATCAGTTATAACTAACAATGTAAATGGCCTCAGCTCACCAATAAAAAGAAGCAGACTGGTAGAGTGGATAAAGAAGCAAAATCCAACAATATTCTGCATACAAGAAACACGTTTAACTCAAAAAAAATTAAGAGAATGAATGTCAAACAATACTCCATGTGAGAGGAACCCAGAAACAAGCAGGGGTAGCTATTCCAGTTGTTGGGCATGTCAACGCAAAAGCAAATGTGATTAAAAGACAAAGAAAGTCACTACATATTTATTAGGGAAAATTATAAGAGGAACAGATAACAATTATAAATATATATGCACACAACATTGGAGCAACCAACTACCTAAGACAAATTTTAACAGACATGAAAAATCTAATGAGAAACAACATAATTTTACTTGGGGACTTTAACACCCCAATGACATAAAGAAATAGATCAACCATGCAAAACATAAGCAAAGAAATATCAGAACTAAACCAAACTTGTGAAGAAATGGACTTGGTAGACCTTCACAGAGTGTTCCACTCAACAGTGTCAGAATACACATTTTACTTAACAGCACATGGGATGTTCTCCAAAACAGCCCATATGCCAGCATACAGAACATGCCCAAGTAACTGTAAAGGAATCAAATTATCTCATGCAAATTATTTGACCATAGTGCAATGAAACTAAAATGTGTGGACAAAAGAAACAGTCAAGACTCTTTCAACACATGAGAACTAAACAACACCTTGCTGAACAATCAATGGATCACTAAGGAATGGATAAAAAAGATATGGGAGTTGTACAGAACAGAGTATTATTCAGTTATAATAAAAGATAAATCCAAGGCTCTTGTAGATAAATGAATGCAGCTAAAGACTGTATTGGTAAGTGAAATAAGTCAGGTCCACATGTTCAAACATCATATTATTTCACTAGTGTGAGAATCTGAAAGAGTAATGAAAATCTAAAAGGTACAGCAGATACTGTGAAAGGGAAATAAATTGTTCAGTGGGAAGGAAAAACTAGCATGGGGAAAAGGACAAATCAGAGAAGGGAAAGTATATGTTCAGGTATATATGCAGAATAGTTTGGATAATTGTTGATTTCTGCTTGTGTTTTGAAAAGAGCAAGTCATACGTTAAATATTTTTCTTTTAAATCTGATTGTTTTCCTCTTTAAATTTATTGTAACTTTTTAATTATTTTGCTGTATTTTTTTCTTTAAATGAATTTTACACATTTATATCTTATAATCTAAACAACTAATTTGAAGATAGCATCATGTAATACAGCAACCATTGTTGAATTCCTGTTGCTTTGTTTAGTGAAATCTTGTATCATTTCTGATGCTGTTTTTCTTTGTCATTATTTTGTATTCTTTAAAAATAAAGGAAAAAGGGGCTGGTGAGATGGCTCAGTGGTCTAAAGCACCTATTTAGAACAAGCTTAACAAAGCATCAGGGACCGCGGTTCAATCCCCCAGCACCACATGCCAGCCAGCCCTGCCCCCTGGTGGGCTGAGCTGGCCACACACACCAAAATGCCCATAATCTGAGCACTCAGGAGGCTGAGGTAGGAGGAGTGCCACAAGTTTGAGGCCAGCCTGAGCTACATAGTGGATTCAAGGCCTGAACTACAGAATGAGACCCTGGCTTTAAATAAAAGGGGGTGTCAGTGATGTAGTTCAGTGGCACAATGTCCACCTGCCAAACGCAAGGTCCTGAATTTGATTCCTGATCCAAAATAAATAAATAAATACACACATACATACAATAAAAACTAAGAAAGATAATCAGCATCCACAGCCAACTACAGGTGACTCAGACTTGGACTTCCTGATTAATAAGCAGGGAGGATCCAGGTGGTGATGGTGGGTTGTCAGTTTAAACAAATTTTCTTCATGAAAGCTACCTTTTTCTTTCATTTTGTTGTTTCTGTTAGTGTGGACACTGCCTTTCTTTTTTTTTTTAACATTTTTTTTTAGTTTTTATTTATTTGAGAGAGAGAGAGAGAGAGAGAGAGAGAGTGTGTGTGTGTGGTGTGTGTGTGTGGCCAGCTCAGCCCACCAGGGGACGGGGCTGGCTGGCATGTGGTGCTGCGGGATTGAACCGCGGTCCCTGATGCTTTGCCAAGCTTGTTCTAAGTAGGTGCCTTAGACCACTGAGCCATCTCTCCAGCCCTGGACACTGCCTTTCTAAGGAATGGCACAACTTTTAATTCCTTATTTGTTACATAACAAAAAAATGTAGATGTTCTGAAAATGTGTGCCTCCATTTTACTTGCAGAACTTTCACCTTACAGTATTCACAGGCATGTGCCTGGCAAGTCCTGCAGCAGGCCCAGGCCTGGAGGCGCAGGTGGGGCAGCCCTCCAGCACTGCGTTCCGTGAGCTGCATCATGTGCTTCCCCAGCTCCAGTCATGCTGTCTAGGGAAGAAATTTACTAATATATTTGTTGGAGAAGGAGAACGAGGTGGAGAGAGGTGAAGAAAGAGGCAGCAATGTTCCAGTACAGAACGCTTACTGGATTAAGAGTAGAAAGACTGGATTCTATGTATGGCTTATGCATTTTGATCATGAAATCTCAAGTTGTATTGTGATTTAAAGAATGAATACATTTATAAGAGATGTATAAATGGCATATTATTATATAATTGAAATCTATCATTCCTGTCAGAAATGGCTTACCTCCATAACACTTCCTGCCTCAACTAATATTTGTCAGCTGAAAGCAGTATCAGCAAAAGCCTCCAGTTGGCTTTTTCTGGCTATTTATTTCCACAGCTCCATGTTACTGAATATATTTTTAAAAATTCCGTTGAAGGTGATTGTTGTTGTTGTTGTTGTTATTATTATTATTATTATTTTGCGGTACTATGGATTGAAGCCAGGGCCTTTGCACTAAATTTTATCACCAGCCTTTCTGAATTTTGTAGTTTGAGATAGAGTCTCATTAAGTTGCTAAATTGCCCAGACTTGCCTTAACTTTGCAAGCTTCCTGCTTTAGCTGGGATTACAGGTTTGTGCCAACATGCCTGCCTCAGGGTGATCTTTTCTTGTGTATCAAAGAACAACCAGAGAAGGAAGAATAAAGGAGGGGACATGTATCCACACCTCTGTGTTCACGCGTGTCTCTTTTGCACGTCATGTCTTCATCAGTAAGATCCCCCACTCTCTCCTTCCTTTACCAAGAAAGAATTCCTGCTGTTGAATACTGATTCCTCAACTTCAAACACCTTGAGTGACCTGGGAAGATCGCCAACTTTCAATTCTGATTCAATTTTCATTCAGTGGCTGAGGATACGTGAGAATTCAGCATGGGTAATTACACTGGCTTGAATAAAAAGTTTACCAGCTTCTCCCCACATAGCTCCCCCGACTGCACAAATGCCTGTCTCCTGAGCAGGCATCAGGCCTGTGTGTGAAGCACATGTGCTGACATCTTGTCACATCTTCACAGACAGGAGATGAAGGGATGGACACAAAGGCAATGAAGAAGAGCTGTAACAGTTCATTGCAGCAGTTAACTAGGAGTTAGTAACTAGATTTGGTGTCATTAATTTTTTTCTGGCATGCTTAGGTACTCTGTAAATTACAGTGAACTTGAACTCACATCACACTGATATTTTATTAAATGAGTATAAATAAAAGCTGTAAATGTTCTGCAAGAGAATCTTCTAGAAATGCTGTGATTTGTAACTCATCAAACTCCTTTTTTCTGGTTGTACTAAATTCTCATATGCTGTAAAATCCAGGGCAAGCATAAAATAAATGGTATATGGAAACATTTAAACATTCCAGTTCAGTGAACTGGTACAAAAGGTCACTGCAGAAATGGCCGATAAGCAGACTAAAGCAGCTCAGGGAGTATGGATGTGAGAAGAAAAATAGAGTAAATTATTTATTGACTCCCCACTTGGAGTCAGGAAGACTAGTTGTTTGGGGGCAGAAACCTAAAACGCCTGGTCTCTGACAGAGCAAGCTCCACTAGCTTCCGTGTGAATCAGGGCACATCGACTCTGCTGACAGCACAGGGAGCTTTTTATCTCCCATGTAAACTATAAGATTGTCTTCCACACTGGACTGAATAACCACTGACTGGGAAATTTATATTATGAAGTTAAACCAAAAGCTTATCTAGTTCCAAACAGAGTACATATTAAAATAACATTTTCAAGGATACCCTATTTTCAAAAATAAGTTTTGATGTAAGTTAAAAGTAGAAGTACTTTTGTGGGTCATTTTAAAAACAATATAATAAGGAGAAAGGAGCAGGATATATTTAAATCATCACCTTAAAAGCACTACACTTTATTTTATTTACTTTTTATTCATTTCAATGAGAAAAAAGATAAATAGCAATGAAACAGTTTTAAAACAGGTGAGTAGGGCAGTTATAATAATTAATACATTGCATACTTCGTCTTCATAGTAGTTATTCAGAGGACAAGATGCAGACATGATATCTTGTCTAAACAACATTAGTACAAACTTTTCTTCTCAATAAACTAAGAGAAAGTAGCTGTATACCTATCATAACTATCT
>NW_004524588.1:23649439-23652337 GCF_000260255.1 Octodon degus
GGAAACAAGGAATAAAATGGAGTCAATGATACCTTGAAAGGTGAATGTAAGAGTGTGCATGAATTTTCCTTCATTTAGAAATTATGAAAGTTTTATATATGAAAACTACATATCATAGAATAAGATAATTAGATGACACAGGAATTGCTATCTTGTGTCATTTCATCTAAAAAGAACAGGTTTTCTTTTTTGAACACAATTACTCAGAATTATTGAAACACATAGACAGGGAGGATTTTCACTGTTAGCTAACTCAGAAGCAAAGTCCCCAGACTACTTTGCTGACCGAGAAATGATGGGCACGGCGACGTGCCACCACACTCCAATTCATGGGTCAAAACCTCCAGGATCAACCACCAGCAACAAATGTTAAAGCTGCCACAAGTACTCAGCGAGACAAGCTGGACTGATCGTGCAGCACCTGAGGTGAAGGATTACCTTCTGTTTAGCCAAGCAGCTCAGACGGGCAAGCAGCAGATCCCGCACCGGATCCGGACGACTCTGAAGTGTGAAGGAACACACAGAGTAGAGCCATGCAGAATTCAGCCTGGCTCATTAGGCAGGCTGTGGCCTGGAGAGCATCATTCATTTATGGACCAGTGGCCAGAGGCTGGCCAAATGCCCCTTGCTGATGAGGTTCAGAAAATCCTATGTGGGCACAAGATCTTTCAGCAGTGCAATGAGGCCTGTATTCTCACTGGCCTGCAGAAATGCAAAGGTTTTATGCTGCTTAAAAAGCAAACAAACAAACCTCAAATTTATAATTTTGTCTTATTTAAGGTTTGAGGGAAGAACATATAATTGCATTATCTTAGAGACTGCAAACCTTGCACATATAAAGAAACAGGTAGTTAACAAAACCACAAAATCTCCCAAAGGCTGGATTTATCTTGTGCATAAAAGTCTGCCAGCTTTCTAACATCCTTGCTTGGCTCCACTGCCTAAACGATAAGAGTAAATTGTTCAAAATTTATGTAGAAAATAACACAGTAAACTCTCAGAAAACTCCATTCTCTCCACACCACACTTGCTTGCTTGCTTGCTTCTAACCCTTTTTCTTTTTGCAAATAATATTTAATCATCCAGGATACCTCGAAATGCTGAAAATCAATGCCCTTCTGCCGAACTCTGCACTACTTTTTGGGGGTGAGTTAATAGGCACTGGATCTCTGGGCCCTTGCTCTGAGCTACATCCCCAGCCTGTTTTATTTTTTAATTTGAGTCAATGTTTTCTTAAGTTTCCTAGGCTGATCTTGACCCTGTGCTCTTCTTGCCTGAACCTCCAAAATATTGATATTATAGGTTTTATCCACTGTGACTGCCTTAACTTTTATCATTAGAGATTTGTTGTGTTGCATTAGTATGTCCTTCTTCGAAATATTAAATTCATAGTGCAGCACCATTAAAAAGCAGTGATGGCCACCTCATTCTTATTATAAATTATACCTTCAGGGGCCTTATGGGTGGGTAGCAGACACTCATATCTTACCATTCTAAGGAAAATACGAAACTTAGCATAGTGGGAACTGGGTGTGTGGCTCGGGGCTGCGCGTGCAATACAGGAGGCCGTCTTCGTGTGCTCCTACTTGATATCACAGACAACAGGTACACACACACGTGTCATAGTGTGAGCCGGTGAGTTTTACGCACATTATGCTCCATGTTACATTTTTTTGTATTTCTAATTTTTTTATTAAACGTCCTTTTTTATAACTTTGATTTTTTTAATAATTTCTTGTAGAATTATCTCAATTCAGTACAATGAAACATGAAAATCTGCTATTATAACTTTGGGAGAGGCTGAACATGAGCCATCAGGTGACTCAGGATCCTGCGGGCGAACACAATTGTGACACAAGACAGAGCAACGCATGGCGGAGAAGTACTGATGGGGACCAGAGCAAGGACGAGCCAGCGCGGTCACACGCACCTGAACAAGTGCCAGCAGAGGTCCAGCGTTGGAGATGCTAATGGATGATGAGCTACAAGATGTTTTGAAATGAACTAATAGTGAAACGCCACAAGTAACATATCCTGTATGTATCAGTAGCAATACTCAAAATATGTTTATCTTGATACCTCACGGGACTAAAAGCTTTCATAGTAAGACTTTATCAGTCCATTTGTCAGCATCCAAAGGACTTATGGAGAAGTGACAAATGTGGAATTGAGTTTTTATAACAATAATGTCACCCAAGGGATTTGATTTCCTTCAAATTTGCCTATGCTTTGATGATCAAAAGACCAGCCAAGAAAAAAACAAAAACGTCTGACAATTTGGCTGGTATTTCCTAATTTTTGAGAGCTTTGTTTGATCTGTCAAGCAGTTTGTACACATACAAATGTGTGACAACTGACCCACAACTTGCATCACTTTGTGGTTGTGGAAATTTGTGGCAATATATGTCAAATAAACATTTCTCATATGGTACAAAAATACATGCCCTTGTAAAGAGAAGACATTTTACACCTTGAATCTAGGAATTCATCCTGGAATCCAGCTACGGGGTCTTTATTCTGGTAGTAATAAACTGTGTGATGTTGTGAGAAGACTTGTACCTATTTCAAAAAGTAACCTAATTTCTCTCTTGCTTTCTTGTTTTTGCTGTCTTACACAGCCATGATCTGCTCTTCTTCCCCATGCCACTCTGCCTTGGAGCCAGATGAGTATGGAGGTCCTCCACAAACTGTGAGCTAAATGAACCTTCCCTCTTAAAGAAAAGGCTAAGTGTCACACTCAGCCACTGGTTTACAAGCCACCCACTAAAGGTACATTTGCTCAAGGAACAGCAGTTGAGCAGTATGGGAACTATTTGCAAAAACAAAGTACATATCCTGAAAAAATTATTGCAAGTTTATAACAGAACAGTGTATAGTACAGTCTTTGGATTTCACAAA
>NW_004524588.1:23652437-23654308 GCF_000260255.1 Octodon degus
CTATAGTACTCTGTAAGTTTTATGAATCAAATGGTTTCAGTCAAAAGTATAAAAGTTGTGCAAGTTCTTGGGAATGCAGCATGATGCTAAGAAAAAATGTCAACTCTGGGCTTGGATGTAGAAGCAGAGGGATCAGAAAAGCTTCTTTAAGAAGCGGAGCAGAAAATGAATGAAAACATCCTCCTAAGAATTTGTGCGGTTACCAGGTTTACACCACAATACACTGTATTTCGAGTCCTGAAAGGGATTTCAGCGGAATGGTGAAAGGAACACATGCACGTTGACACTCCTCTTAAGTGTTGATAGATCCCACTGAAGTGGGTGTGCGTGTGTCGGCTGACTTGGCGAGAAGCCACAGAACAGGAGCAGCGAGTGAGCAAATGCGGCACGCGGGGAGGATCGTCGTCTCCAGCTCACGGAAGCAGTCTCGCAGAAACTGGACGGAGCCACGGGTGGGAGCAGGGCAAAGTCAGAGAAAGCAGGCGAGGGCTTATTCAGAAATTAGCCTCGGAAAACAGGTTCAGAGCTGCCGCTCTCTGGGGATTGCTGGGAAGTCCGGGAAAGAATAGAATGCGAGTGTGTAAAAATAAATTTCAAGTGATGAGCGTGGACCAGACTGCAGAGAAGCTCCGCGAGCCTGCCAAGCATTTCAGACTCCATCCACGCGAAGTGGGGACACATGGAGGCGCGGGAGGCAGACGCAGCACGCGGTTGGTTTTATTTTGTAGAAATAAAGGCAGAAGGGGAGATCTGCATTTTCTAGGAATGGTAAGAAACCACGGCAGGCAAAAACCAGGTGATGACGGTCGAAGGCAATAGCAGTAACACAGAGAAAAAGAGGACTCATACAGAAAGACACCATGAAGGAAAATGTGACCGCGCCAGCGCCGGGTGACATCTGTGGAGACGGAAAGAGAAGAACGCGTCGCACGCTTTGTGCTTAACCTCCTTGCATTTCGTTAATCTTTGATGTGGAGAGCACACCGTCTGTATGGTGTGGTAAGAAAAATGAGTAGTGGCTTTTGTGGAGAATCCAGCAATTTCTATGACATATACAAGAAATTAGAAAAGATTTACCTTACTTTTCTTCATTCTATTTACCAGATACCTTTAAATACTTCTGATTAGAGAAATATTATGTCAATTACAATTAGCATCAATTCATTTTTATTTTATAAACTAATAATTATTTCTGAGATTAAAACAAATCCATTACAAAATGCCATCTAGCCTATCTTACAGACTAATTTTAGGTGCATAGCAAATGAAATAAAAAATTACAAGTTCTTACACACTCTAATGTAAGAAAAAATACATATGAGATATTTTATGGAAAAGTCAAAGAATCAGCCAGAGGCCTTTTATAAGCCAGGGTCCAGACTGAAGCGCAAAGGAATTTATTTCATAGTTACATAGTTATATTTTCAAACAAACATATTTCAAAAATTATCTGATTAGCTACATCAATAACAGAGCGGGTCACACATCCAAGGCCCGTGTGTGTTGTGCATGTGTGGATACTGCACATGTGTGAGCTGACTGCTATGTGTAATTCTTCATGTTATGGTCATGCCACATTTCAAAAATGGAAAATCTGAAAGGAACAGAATGTGTGATTTACCAAAAGGCTAATCAATATGGGTTTGGTCTTCCCTCCTCACACAGTTTGACACAAATATTAATTCTAATTAGCCAAGGCTACTGGGAACATTTTGCCAGTATAAAATGGGCTCTGTAGCCAGGTTTTGATGTGTTTGGCTGTAAGCCCAGTACACAGGAGGCTGAGGCAGGAGGATCACTGTGAATTTGAGGCTGGCCTGCACTACATAATGATACCCTGTCTCAAAACCAAAGCCAAACCAAACTGAACA
>NW_004524588.1:23660428-23661855 GCF_000260255.1 Octodon degus
CAAAAGACAGAGTAGATGTTGTGGACCATTGTGCAGCAACTGCAGCACACCAGAAGCACAAACATTGGTCAATGTTTGTGGTTTCCTCAATCCTAGCATATCAAACATAAATAGCTTCAGAGTTTACAAAGAAAACAACAAGTACCATGTATCACAGAGAAATTTTCTTTAAGGACAGGGACTGGAATCGATAAAGGATCAATTATAAGAGAAAAAGTACAATAGGCATTTTCCCAAAGAGGACTGCAAGAGAACTCTGGGCAAACTGCTGAACACAGATGAAACATCATGATAACTCCTTGGGAAACCAGAAGACCAGAAGATACCTAGTCTGTCCTCGAAAAAGGACAGAAAAACAAAACACATGCGCTATCCATGGACGTGATCCTCGGTATGGAGCATGCTGCTTGCATGCGCGAGAAGTGTGCCAGGTGTGCTAATTTAAGTAAATATTATTTCCGTGGTGGAGAACGTCTTTGGATTTTCTTTTTATTCATGTAGGAATTTTTTTCTGTCGCTAAATTTTAGATTTTGTAAGCAGGTAAACAATTGATGTTGAAGTTTATCCTAAACATCATTACATATTTAAAAATGTAATATTTTGTTCATGTTTTTCTGTTAAGTAAAAATTGTTTAATATAATAAACTCATAAAAGTCAAATTAATAACTCATCAATAAAGCTAGTCCTCTAAAAATGTGAATGTTACATAACCTCTATAATGTGCTTTTCAAGAGCAGGCCACGTAGCTCAGCGGATTAAAGCACATGCTTAGACAGACACAGGGGCTGGAGTTTGAACCCCGGGCCTGCCAAGCCAGTCCCACCCCCAGGGTGTGCTGAGACAGCGATTGAGATTGGGCATGGTGGCATGCACCTATAATCCCAGCATTTGGGAGGCTGTAAACAGGAAGATCCCTACGAGTCTGATCTAGTAGTAGGACCCTGAACACCCTGAATACCCTGTCACAAATAAAAAATAAATAAATGAAAATAAAAATACAATGTGCTTTTCAAAAAATTTGCCATGATGCCCTTAATTAAAGAACATGCTTCCTTCTAAACAGCAACGTGACAGCATTGCCTCTGGGAAGGACAGCTTTTAGAAAGTGACCGGAACAAGGAGACAAATGTACTTGAAGTGAGGGAGAATATTCTAAGGAGGGCAAATGGCAATGTGTCTTTTGAACTGATTTTTTTCTAACTTCAACATTCACAAGTTAATGTGATTATACTTCATGGATCACCCAAGTTTGGGAATTCAAAGAACTGGCATGAACAGGACAAGTCTTCATGGTTGGTGTGTGCAAACTCTGTAGTCAGGGAATGATAATGCACAGGGAGGGTAAAAGGGCAGGAGAGCAGAGTGGAGTCTCATAAGGAGAACACAAAGCCATGCAGAGCATAAGCCTAGCCTGGGCCAGATAAA
>NW_004524588.1:23661955-23664315 GCF_000260255.1 Octodon degus
TCCCAATGAGCACTCTTTCATCACTTACTCTGTGTCCTACACCTAGCAAACGATCAGCTTACGCCCAACTGACCATACGTGAGCCATTCGCCATACAGAGAAAGTGAAGAGCCTATCAGACCAGAACCCTCCTAGTTGGCTAGGTGTATACGTGTACTGTTTTCCACTTACATGTAACAAATACACAATTGTGTTTAGAGTATAACTTCGTACAATGTAGTGTTAAAATGTTTCAGAGAATAGTTAACAATGATTTATGCTGAATGAGATGACAGAAATTTATAGTGACTACCATTGAATCAAATGGTTTTAATGTTTTTTGTCTATAAAACTTCTAATAAAACACCAACAGCACATTAAAATATCTTTGCACTTATAGTTTAATGTTTGGTTCCAAATACACAAATCAGAAAACTAATGGGATGACAAATGCAGAGAAAGATTAAAGTTAATCATTCATTTTGTTTTTTAATTCATGGTGTGTGGTTCTGACTTTTAGTGATCATCCTGTCTCAGCCTCCCCAGTGCTGGGATTAAAGGTGTGCACCATCACACCTGGTTTTGGTGGCTGGTTTGGCATGCCCAGGGTGGGGCCAGCACAGCATGTGGTGCCCAGGACTGAACCTGGGTCTTGGGGTTTGTCAGGCAGGCACTTGGACTGCTGAGCTATTCCCCTGGCCCAATCACTCACATTTTAAAAACATATTCACCATGTGAACATTAGAATATGTGTTCTCAAGGTGTATTCTATGGCCTACCAATTTCTTCCTATTAGAAGTAAAATAGGAATGTTAATACAGGCAAGGAGTGCAGTAGTGAGAAGATGTAAAATGTCTATGTTACTTCATAGGATCAAATGAGCGTTTTCATAATAATACTACAAAATACATGTTGTGGTATTGGAATCACTAGAATTCTAGAGCCAGAATTTCAAGAGAATAAGATATTTGTGTTTGTTTTTGTTTTTCCTTTAGAGCTATTTCCATTAAATGCATTCAGGCTGTAGCTATCAATTCTAATTTTGTAGATATTCTATCAAAATTAAACCTTTAGATTTCAATTCTTGTTGAAATGTTTGCTTTGCTGAGACTAAGTTTGGCTGTGTCATACATTCCCCACTGTTTCTTTTATGAAAATTACATAAAATAATTTGCTCCACAAATATGTATAAATTCAGGAAATGAACCAAAATATTCTAGGAAAAGAGCTTTCTTAGTTTCTTTTTTGTTCAGCTGCTTTCTTTCTTTTTTACTTTGTGTGTTGATTCCTTATGACAGAAGCATTTCATCTACACCTACATCTATATGTAGAGATGTGTATTTTAAAAGTTAGGGCCAGCTGTTTTCAAGGAGCGCACTGCGCGAAAATGCAACGTCATTCTTACTGCCACTACAACAGCTTCCACTTTCCATGGTACGCCGATTCCAAGAATGCACGACCAGAAGGTGCCAGTGTCTCCTTGCAGTCATTGTAATTGCACATATGAACATATATTCGTACAGAGATTTTATAGAAATATGTATACTCATTTTTGTGAAGAACATATAACTCGTACTGGAATTACTATGCTGCAACTATTATCAGTAATCTTAGAAATGTGACTCCCACGTCAGAAATTACATTCAGTTTTAGTTAGATGACTTTTCTACATAGACCTCTGTCTTAGTTACTCTTCTCTCCTTGCTGCGACAAATACCCGACACTCAAAATGAGGGAAGGAAAGGATTATTTAGCTCACGGTTACTGGAGGTTTCAAGACACTAGAGGCGAGGCAGGGGCGCTGCCGTGTCCAGGACGACCCTCTCCACACCTCTGACAGAGCGCAGGCTAGCCAGTTTAATGGTTGGTGCCCCTCTAACCCCGCCCCTCAAGCCACTCATTGCTCCTCCAGCCATGTCTTCCCCATAACTTCCATGAGGCTTTGGGGGGACAACTAGACAAAAACCATAACACCCTCAGGAGGGTTATAACAATTTACCCTGTCATCTACACTGGGTAACTTTATTTCCACACCTATATCAATAGAAAGACTTAAATTGAATGCCAATAAAGGGGTTTTTATCATTGAATATGTGATAAGGGTGATGATCTATAAGTTACATACTTGTAGATACACTGGAGAAAATTGGTTTCATTCCAATTTTCCCCACTGTAACTGAATTCTGCTGATGTGCTGTGATTTTGTTCTATTATTATAAAAGCTAAAATACATCAGATACATTTTATGTCAACTGATACACCAAGTCATGTAAATGCTCACTAACATAAAGAACACAACAAAAGTATCAATAATTTAAGAATACCACATTTTTCTATTTTGTCTACCTTTTATTTTTATAAAACAATCCTCAAGTCCCAGC
>NW_004524588.1:23669175-23671134 GCF_000260255.1 Octodon degus
GAGTGGAGTCTCATAAGGAGAACACAAAGCCATGCAGAGCATAAGCCTAGCCTGGGCCAGATAAAAATTCAGTAGTACTAAAACAAAAGGGCTACCTGTAAAGATGGATACGTTAGGATAGATGTAAGATAATTTGAAACTAACAGTGTTAAACTTTTCAAATAAAATCCAGGAAGTGGTACCCAAGAAGAACCTTAATTGTGGGCACATGCCACCATATGGAGCAAGTAAAGCACAGTCCTGTTCACTGATGCATGAGCTCAGAGAGTGAAAGAAAGATGCTGTGAAGATGATGGGCTAAATAATGGATGGCGAGTCTGGCCTTTGCAGGCAGTACAGTGGGGATGAAATGCAGGTCAGTAGATAGGTCCTCGGCTCACCTCTAGGAATGTGCAGGGAGGGAAGAAGGCAGGTATCCAGGGGAGAACTCTGCTTTTGTTAAACAGAATACGTGTTGTAGTAAAGATGCAAGAAATGCACCAATATTTGAAATACTAAGGTTCCAAAGAAGTAAAATGAGATCAATCCAAGAAACCATGCATATACTAATTTTTACTCCTTACAATTTAGAATGCCAGTGAAAATGACCAATTTAGGTTGTTCATGCCAAACAGCACAATGTAATTAAATCATTTGTTGACTATTTAGGTAAGACAGAGTTAGGACTAATTGATGTATTTAAAGGACACAGAGTTAAGGTGGGAAGCTTAAATACATTATAGGTCCAAGATGAGGAATAACTATGCCTCTGCAGTTACAGAAGAACAGCCAGTATTTTGCTCATGGTAATTCTAAACCAGGAATCCCCAGAGGATAACCTATCATGATGAAAGATCAAAGAAGAAGGACACAGAAGCACTAAAGGGAGGTTTATCAGGTTGCATGCGTGTTTTCTGCTAAAGGCTAAAATTATTCAAGGAAAGATTTATTTAGCCCATTTTACAAATGAGGTCAGTAGCTTGGAGAATTTGAATGTTGTAGGCAAAGTGAGACAGCAGTAAAATTAGTTCCCAAATGAGATAAGTCTTATTTTCAAGTGATAATGATTACTTTCTTTTAAAAATAAAACACTAAGATTAATTGTCTGAGTAGGCAATAGAATGAATGAATCACTAATTCCGGTGAGAATCATAATGTCTTTTTGCTTTGTGTGAAATTCAGAATCGTTAATGTTCTGGGAATGGACCACTATTTATTGAAGGTGCAAATGAATTACAACAGCAGCATCTTTCACGATGCTGGGAGCAAGGAGGAGGCCCTGCCCATGGACTCTAACAGGCTGCATCTACCTTTCAGGTTTATATTGTACAAAAAGATCTCAGAGGACAAGTAGGATTACAAGTATTCTCCACAGTAAATGTTAGTTAAATAAGCTGAGGGTCATTTAAATATACTCTGAGTGATTTGCATTCATTTCAATGTATGTTTATCATTCTACTTGGCTTGACCTGGACCTCACTCATTTCGTGAAGGAGCAGAAGTGCAGCCATCACTCCAAAAGCAAAGCGCTGATAAGCTCATCAGTGAGTACTTGACGCATGATCAGTACACGAAAAGGTTCCAATCAGTGCTATGAACAGTACAGGAATAGAGAATACACACACAGTAGGTGAGCCAGCAAGTGGGAGAGCAGGCGAGAAGCAGAGATGGGGCTGTGCACTATCTGTGCATGATGATTCTGAGGAAGCTTTTCACTCTGCACACCATGGTTTTGAAGGCTTTCTTTAAAAAAGCCTCAAATAGAGAAGCATTTAGAGAAAGGACTCTCACATGACTTTACCAGGAGTATAAGTTTATGCTAGACTTTGACGGGAAATTTTAATATGTACAACACTTAAACACACACACACTGAATAGCACTTGCAGTTCAGCAATATGCACACACAAAGCACAGCGTAAGAGCAAATGAAGTCCGTACATGATTATACACTTACTGCTAGTGTGTGTGTTGCTACAAAC
>NW_004524588.1:23677469-23704168 GCF_000260255.1 Octodon degus
AGAGATGGGTATTCCCTTGCCATTTAAATATTGTAGGTGCATGCATTCAGCAAAATAATCCAATATAGTCCAGTAGTCCATAATCATAATAATATCTGTAGGATTGGCAATGTGAGAAGTTGCTGACTTGAGCCTTTTACAGTTCAGCATATTAATATATTAATATGGATTTACTTTTTGTACTTTGTTTTTATACTATTCTGCTGGATGGTTAAGACCAAGATAAAGCAAGACCTATATAACAAGAAATGTAACTTTTGTATCTGACAAGGACAGCCAAATCCCCTCAGGATTTGCTGTGAAACCCTGTACAGCAGTTTGTAGATTTTTGTCAGTGTCAGCCATCTGGATGAGTCACGGTCATTGCTTGACCAATTTGCTCTCTGTGAAATTCTGAGAGAATGTTTTCTCTCCATGTGACTCTCCTTAGGCATACTCTACATCATTGATCACGTTCCTCTGTGGCCCTATAATCTCCTTGATCAGTAAATTTGGGACACCACTGAGTTATAGGATGTTACAGTACAGGTTCTTTTATGTCCTGAGTCTTCACTGACCTCGAAAGGCTAGGGCCAAAATGTTGGTTGTCCTTGCAGCCCTTGTTTTTCTCTAACTTTTGGTCTGCAAACTTAAGTTGTTATCCCTCTAGAAGAAAAGCTTAATGGTATTATTATCCTATAACATAGGCAGTTGTGGCTCATGTAATTTCTAAGATCGAATGTAGGACTGGCTTTAATCGTGCTATGACTTAACGTTGCCATACCACTCATCGCCCTATTTCTTCACTGCTCTAACATGTCAGCTCTATTCTGAAATTAGTTCTTCTGATAACAAAAGTGGCTGCAGTGGTTTTGGCCCTGCCTCACAAGCACTCCATTTATTATGCACAAAAATATCTTTTTCCTTTACCTCCTCCCAAATGGAGATGAAACATTTTCTCCACACCCTATCACTTCTGACACCCATGGTTATGGATTTATCTCCTGTGCTGTATAGTAACTCTAGAGCCCCTCCCCAGTGACAGACATAGAGAATAACATAGCCTCTGCAAAGCAGAGCCTATTTCTCTTACTCTGGTAGAAAGTCACACTTACACAGATGCCATTGTGACAAATGTACAGAGGGAATTTCCTAAACAAAAATCTACAAAATGAGGAGAATGCCTATTGCTTAATATAAATTCCCTGTGAGCAAGATGAAATAGAAGGAGGAGAATAAGACAGCAAATGATTTCAATATCTCAGACTGCAGACAATAATAAGCTTTGACTAAAAAGTTAACTGTTAATGAGAGCTAACTGGTAATGAAAAGGTAAAGATACAGAAGGCCAGAAATTAAAAATAACTAATAGTATACTAACTTTTCACCTTAAAGTAAAATATAGTTATTGTGAGCTGTATAATGAAAATGCAATACACCTATATATTGCACCTTACTATAAAAATGAATATTGTTTTGAAATCTCAAGATGAACTAGAACAAAGCACACAAATGAGAAAAAGAGTTGGCAATTGTGGACTACCGTCTCTGAGCTTGCAAGCAAGTGTGGCCCTGTAGAGCCAATCAGGTGACAATAAGGACACTACAGAAGCTGCAGGCATGAAATGGCCAAGCCGTGTGTCTGAACGCACAGTAGCTAACAATGGAGATAGTGGTATCCCTGCCAGAAATCAACCATAGGAAGTACTGTCAGAGGGAAAAAGGTGTGATGCCTTTGGGAGAATTTAGAATATCCCTCAAACAAACCTAATGGGGAGAATTATTTTACCATTTTTATTAGGTATATTTTCTACAGTTATCATTTATATGCTATGAAAAGTATTTTGTGCTGTAAAAGTGTGATTCCTAAGGTAAGTTCGTTTTTTCCAAGTTATAATAGAACTTAAAAAATTTTCAAACTAACCAGTATTTCCCATTTTTTATATCGGAATGAGGAAAATCACGGTTAAACTACTAATATGTAGGGTTTCCAAGCCCTCATGATGATATATGGAGTGGAGATACTTCCAAATCACTCCATGTCTTCCAGAACATCCTTGGATTTTGTTTCTTTTCTTTCCTTTCTTTTTTTTTTTCCTCTTCTCTCTGCCTCTTCTCTAGGTTCATTTTGTTGCCCTGGACTATGCCAATTTTGCCACTTCTTAGAGTCTAAGACTAATTGTTCCTTCTGGGTTTTTCTACTCCTAAAGCCCAGAAGAAAGGGGGAGAAATTTTCTGTACAGATTCTCTACTTTTGTTGGTTTTGATTATGATAATTTTTTTCCTTAACAGCCAGAACATTTACTACAGCAGTATTCCTTACCTAGTTCCACAAACAGCTTATGACCTGACCACTCATTCCAGGAAATCTCACGCAGCTTTTCTATCATCACTTTCTATCAAAATATGCCGATTTTTGGAGCTTTTCTAGCTTAGTTTCAGAAATGTCCAGGTTTACTAAGTAATAACTTTTCAATGTTAAAATTTGTACGCTAGTAATAATGCCTTCCCACCTAGGATCACTATATGCATGAGTTTCTAATTGATATATCTTCCTTTTCAGCAACTTAGCATAGGCTATGTTCTCCTTAAAGTGCTCTGTACAAGTGATTTCTGTCAATCTTTAAATCTGTGAGATGCTTCCACCCTTCACAGATGAATAAATTGAGCTCAATGAGGGTGACATGTCTAAGAAACAAGCTATTAGGAAGCTGTATAGTCCATCTTGAAGTCTGGCCCAGACTATAAACCTGAGATATTTAATGACTATATTTTGCCTTGTATGTTTATTTTTTCCTTAAATCATCATGAGTTTTAGTTTACATTAAGGGGTACATGACTGCATTTTTGCAGCCTAAAAGTATACACTTATGAACAGGGAGTCTTTCCACCACATTTAGAGCAAGTTACCACCTTTGCATCTTGCAAAGTCATGCACACACTTCCGCAGCACTTGCGGCTGGTCTCTTATTTAAATACCTCCCTCGGGAGGATTTTGTGCAATTGCATACAGAGCACGAGAGTTTGCTTAATGGTGGGGCTGCACTTCAGCGGCACCTGAGTAGAGAGCCACTGGTCTGATCTGTGGCATTTTGTTTCATAACAGTTGATTTATTTTCTATTTTTATGTACATCAAAGGGACTCTGGGTTATGTTAAGGCCTGACAACTGAAGGTGAGTATTTTTTCTTTCAACACATGTTGGGAAAATTTCAATGTGCCAAACTCTGTACCAGAGACTGGGAATGACAAGAAGATGGGAAAATTTTTTCTTCTTTAGGTTTCTTGGAAGTCAATGAAACATATATTCCATCCTACCTTTCTGGGCATGTCTTAAAAATCATTTTTGGGCTTTGATACCCTTCAATGGTAGACTTCTCGTCTTGCACATCTGTGGCCCTAGCTTCAGTCTCCAGCATAGAAAACAAAAAGTAAAAACATTTTTCTGGTTTGCTGGTCTTCAACACATCCATCAAAGTTAATCTTCATAGAAACTCACCTTAGGTCTCTTTACCATGCTCTCTTAAAAGTAGCTGCATAAATACTTTTATTGTTTGAATTCAGTAAGTAAAATTAAATAATCATTGACTCCTAGTTTCAATTTTAATGTATTTATAATTCAATATATGAAACAGTTAACAAACATTTATACCTGGATATACTATAGAAATGTCAAATTAATGTGGCTAAAGAGGATTGTGAGCCTCTCTCTCTCATGTCTTTACTACACCCTTGTCGTAGTGAGTGGTGGGCGAGTTCATTGAGTCACATAATCCAAAAACTGAGCCTTCTTTGTCACCCCAAGCTGACAACACATCTTATCTACTTTGTCTTCTCACTGTTTCTCAAATGTCCCTTTGGACTTACTCCTTTAGATCTGGCATTTAATTTCTAAATTTTGCAGTGTCTTTTGACTGCTCTCCCGAGTGACATACTCCCTCATCTCCTGTTGTTGCCCTACCCTGTGATCTCAGTATTCTTTCTAAAGAAATAAGCTCTCTATTGATAGAAATTTTCCACTGTCTTTAGGACAAAATCCCACATTCATGACATGATAAACATGTTCTCTGTGCTCCAGCAGTTATTTTTCTGATTTTCTGAGGATCATCTGGAATGCTTGCTAATTCCAGAAAACACTGTATCTCACTCACATAGACAGGTAAATGACAACATATTGAATTATAGCCTCTGTGAGGGCATGATTTAATTAATTTACTAGAAATATATATGCATGAAAAGTTTAATGTGCCATGCACTAGGATGAATAGCTCATGTTTTTTATTTTATCTATAATAGTTTAATATCCAAAATACCAGTTTTGTGCTAATCATTATTTCCTATAACATAAAATAAAAGCATGTGCCTAGGAATATTTTAAATATATGAAAAAACTATTATTATTCTTTCTTTTTAAATAATAGTCTTTTGTTTAAATACCTAACTGCCTCATGTTAATATGAGAAAGATTCACAAGAAAGAATTGGAAAATTAAGTAACTACTTTAACAAGGAGGTAGGTGGGAAGATGCCCATCAACATCGTTAGTGTGCTCTGGTTGTGCTACTTAAAAAAAAAAAGGTAGTCCTCACATCATCATCTATGGTAAGATAATTTTAATTTTAGATTCCCTAAAGCTGTGACTGGCAAAATGCATACACAAATTATATGTTCCAGTGCTCTTTCTTTCTTTCTTTCTTCAAATCCCTGAAGTGACACGTTTTCAAGCATTAAAGTTACATCAGCTACTTGGACCCCATTACCAGAAAGTAACAAGATTTTCTTCATCTTTTAAACTCAAGATCTAAAGAATGTTAGTATATAGTGAAGCAATTATTTATTCCAATTAAGATAAAAGGCATACAGTTCAAAGGATTTAATGCTGCTATTAACTGTTAGACAAATGGATATATGTTAGGATTAAGGCTGTTTAAGCTCTGCTATCTACATAAGGCCTGGTGGGAAAACAAGTAGTACTATAATTTCATTATTTTGGGGTTAAATTTTAAATACTGATACACACACTCCTCTAAAGATTAAGGGGCATTTTTTTACAGTCTTATTTTTGACATGAGGTTGGTTACTTATGAATTTGATAGACTTTATAGAGTGGGGCTTGTCCATTCCTGGGGAGAGTCCTGACGCTCCTACTGGAGTAGCTCAGGTTAGTGCTGCACCAAATGAAACGTGAAGGCTGCTCTTCAGGCTTTCACTCTCAGAAAATGCACTCCCTGAAATGGCTTTTCCTTATAATATATATTTAACTCATATTTACCAATAACAGCATATACAGAAAACTCGATAAGGTTTATATTGCTTTTGAGGAAAAAATTTCACTGGAATTTTAAAGACATTTAAATATTGCATTATTAACTATGATTAATAAGAAGCACTGGTCATATGTAAGAAAGGTGAATTATTTAACTCTTTGTCAGAAATACAAGGGCCAAACGTTTGTTAAATATCATTTCCAAGGAGGAACTTCCAGAACATTCCACTCACCCCCCCCCCCCCGTCTGTCTATCCTTGACCCTGCCTTATTTTTCTGGGCAATACTCATTGTTCAATGATAGTTTACTATACATTTATTCGATAATTTTCAGTTTCCACTAGAATAGGATTTGAGTCAGGGTCATATCCCTGCTTCTTATATGTTTTCATTGATATTTGATAACTGAGTTAATAAACACAAGAACACACAAAACAGGAAGATAATCTTTTGCAAATCAGGATGAGAAGTAAGAAAAATTAAGATGTGTATGCACCAGCTTCCCAAGATGAATGTAGTCATTAATGCACAGTAAATGTGTACTAATGAAAATAAGTATTTGAAAAGCAAATAGGGAAAACAATTGAACACAGGAGAAAAACAGGTGTACAACAGCAAATTTTCAATTATTCTTCTGTATACAGTAGCAAAATATTTCCATCAGCATACTCAACAAATGGACTTCTCCTGCACTGTACAGGTTATGATTTTATCTGGGTTAAACGGGTGGATATCAAGGAAATAGCAGTAGTTCAGTCCCACAAGTGACACCTGGCCACCAGTAAGTGTCATGAATACTGTCTACATCCACCACATACTAGAACTTTGTGATATTTAAATTTTAAATCTTTATTTATTGCCTAACCTCTTCTAGTTTGACAATTCTAATTAAATGAATATAAGGTTCTTGAATTTGGCACAGAGAGAACTATTATATGACTAATCTGTAAACTCTTCTCCATTTTTATTTTAGACAAATTTTATTGTTATATTCCTTCAAGTTTATAAATAATTATTTACAATGTGCAATCTATTTCCAATCTCATGTTGTGTATTCATTTCAAAAATATTTTTCAAAATTCATCTTGTATATATCTTAAAAAATAAAATAAATGAGAAAAGAAAAATGAAAAGAAGAGAGAGCACTATTGGATTTCAAAAAAAAAAGAAAGAAAAAGAAAAAAGAAAAGCAAATAAATAGTTAGAATAAATTCAAGAGTTCTGGACTAGCGGGCCAGCCAATTAGCTCAGCAGATTAAAGCACCTGCAAGCAGGTGCAGGGGACTGTAGTTCAATCCCCAGGCCTGCCATGCTGGCCCCACCCCTGGGGTGCGCTGAGATGGCAATTGAAACTGGGCCTGGTGGCGCATGCCTGTAATCTCAGCTACTGGAAGGCTGTACACAGGTAGATCACTATGAGTCCGATCTGGTAGTGAGACCCTGAACACCCTGTAGGCCCTTTCCTAAAATACAAAACAAAAGTACTGGATTTGGAGGTAGACATGTTTGGTTTAAAACACTAATCATATTTTCAAAATCTAAAGAATTATTTATAATCTAAAACTTTATCTGAAAATAAACATCATAATATTGTTTAGAAGGATTCTTGCTTGAGTTAGTTGAATAAAAGTACATTAAGCAGTACTTTAGAGTTTACTAAGATTGTCACTAATCACTGATCTGACTTTAAAACATATCACTTAAACCAATTTTGAATTCTAGTACATCATTTGAACTCTGTGTCTTTCAAAACAGTCATAAACCTGTCTCAAACATCACTGGACTCATACACCATTAACTGGGTATTAATTTTTTATAAAAAATGACAAGGGACATGTTATTCCCAAATATAGCATTTGCCCCTTGCAAAACAGTAGAATCAGGAAGATCTGCCTTTCTCTTTTTTAATTTGGTAATTTTTCTTTATCTTTATTTTTTATTTTTGCCCAGCTCAGCCCACCCTAAGGGCAGGACTGGTGTGGCATGTGTTGCTGGGGATTGAGTCGCAGTTCCCTGTGCCTGCCTAAGCTTGCCTAAGCAGGCATTTAGACCTCTGAGCTATCTCACTGTCCTATTTTTTTTTTTTTTTTACTTTTTATTTTTTATTTTTGGCCAGCTCAACCTACCCTAAGGGCAGGACTGGCACAGCATGTGGTGCCAGATATTGAACCACAGTTCTCTGCGCCTCCCTAAACTTACCTAAGCAGGTGCTCCTGCCTTCCTCTTGTCATACTCCCCAAGGAAACAAAAAACACTGAAGACTTCCACCTTTCCTCGGCAGTAGGTCATAACACTCTCCCTAACTAAGGATCAACCTCACAGCCTTAGGAGAACAATGTCCTCATCTCTGCAGGAACAGTGTCTAAAGACACAGAGCCTTGGTAAATTCCCTCCAGTTTGTAATGACTATATCATATCCATTTTTGTTCAGTCCAATGCATGCTACAAAACCATCTACTCTTCCTTAGACCTAAGCACAGTTCAGACTTTACACAGTTTTCTTTGTACCAATGGGTCTTCATTTCAATTTTATTTTGTCTTATGCTTTCAAACAGGGTCACACGCTGTAGTTCATATGGCCTTGAACTCACTAAATTATGGTGATCTTCATGCTTTAACTTCCTGAGTGCTGGAAACAAGGTGTACACCAACACACTCCATGGGTCTTCATTTCTTGAAAGTTCCAGATAGAATAATATTATATTAAATAACTTTGTTATACTCTTTTGTATTTGTTGATATGGGTCTCAGTCATGGCTAAAGAGATACTACTTTATCCCCTCTAATGAAAACAAAACGAATGGTGTGTAGGGGGAGCTCTCTCTCTCCATTCTGCAGAAATAAAGGTATGACTAGAGGTATGACTTTTACAAGTTTTACCATATAGTTATATTTTATTAGGTATCACAAGATCCTGGAGGAAAATGTAGAGTCCTGAAATAGACTTAACCATGAATTCTTGGGCAATCTGCTTCCAGTTTAGAGAAGTGGAAGAATAAGACTGGGACACCAGGGCCAAGGAGACCTATAGAACAAAAGAAAACCATGTACCGATGGCATACCTAGAAACTGTGGAGAATTTTGATTTTCCTAACTCACTACAACTTGCAGAACAGATTCTATTATTATTATTATTATTATTATTTTATGTATTTGGTACAGGGTCTCACTGTGCAGCTCAGACTCTTGGTGATTCTCCTGTTTCCAGCCTCTCCAGCACTAAGATTACAGATGTGTGCCACCACTCCCAGTCTTAGTCCTGGCTCAGCACACCCAGGGGTCGGGCCAGTGTGGCACATAGTGCCAGGAATCAAACCCTGGTCCCTGAACTTACCTAAGCAGGCATTTAGTCTGCTGAGCTATCTCGATAGCCCCCAGAAGAAATTCTTCATAACGAACAAGTCTGACCCACCCCATAAATGTTGGTAAGTTCATCTATTCAGCTACCTGCTCCCATGTTTGCACTGAGAGTCCTGGCTACAGAAATGCATGAACTGACAGAGTGGTATTTTCTTAGCTAAGACGATACAGTACTGTCACTTCTGAATGTGAGTCTTTCTAACACATAATAAAAGTAAGCTTTCACTGTGGCATAAGTTCTTGCCATCATTAGGGCTTATGCTTCTTGTGTGTGATCTCTTCGACCTGCAGTGTCAGGTATTAGCTTCCACCAGTACTCAGGACAAGGACGCACCATTTCTGCCTACTCTGGCTCTGCCTTCTGGATCATTCCAGAGCTTGGAATACCTAATGCACTGATATGCAATGCCAGACAGCACTGCAGCAGACAAGCTGTGATTAAAGGCTCCTGACCACAAGCACTTTGATAACACATGGTGCTCATGGAAAGAGCCACCCTAAGAACGAGGTGGCCCACAAACACCCCACAAAGATGGCATCACAGAAGAGATGCTGAGCAGAATTCAAATGTCTACATCCTCATTATAGTATAACTGAAGCATTAAACTTTATGAACCTATTAGCATACTTCTCAGTAATAAAGAGCACAAAGAGGAGTGATCCTTTACTTCGACAGCTAGTGAGTGGGCTCTGCAGAGAATCTGTGTGAGCACCATTCTCAAGACCCAGTCCCTGCTGAGGGTGGCTCCTTAAAAGTCATAATACAGATTTGACCAGAGGTCAGAATAAGCATCCCTTTTCAGAACGAAGTTCTAAACATAATCATTTGATTTGCTGTCCTCTGTGACAGTATGCTAGCCATCTTGCTAATGTGGAGAGATAGATTTACTGTTCTCTAGTTCAGAAACCAGGTACGGAGGAGAAGTTCAGGAACCAAGGGATTCGTTAGGGCAGCGCTTAACACTCTGATAGCCAACTGACTTACTGACCCATCATTTGGTCATGGTAACAAGCATGGCCTGACAAGTGAAGGTTACTAAAATCTTAGCATTCTGAAGAATAAAAGCCTGGGTTCACTCTGCCAGTGAAGTATGTAAACTCAGGCGCAGGCTGCAGATGAAGGAAATCGAGAATGCAGCGAGCACAGAGAGCAGTGTCGGTCACCAGTGTGTCAGGGCAGGCTGGCTGCGCCGGCGGAGGCTGCCGCTATCCTCAACATGCTTCCCATAAACCTTTCAGATGCTGAAGTGAATGAACATGCTGATAGATGGAGACGGTGTGAGAGACTGCATTTGTACACCATACCCTCTGCTCTCTCTTTCTGCGCTTGAAAAATAAACAAGGATTTACTGCTCTTATAAATACGGGAGCCCCATGCTGCAGTCTGGAAGGCAGCTGCGGAGGGTAGGAGAGTGTCAGCATGCTGCGAGGGTGGAACGTGCACTCTTCCCACACACACGACCTGAGGTCTCCCATCCCACAGCAGAACTATGTTTGAGCTGTCACTATAGGGCACGCTGCCTCTGTGAGCTCCGATGTGTCTGTATAAAAGCAACTTAATGGCTCTGCCCCCCACTGCATCTCGGATGGAGAGCATTCCCTGTGGATGAGCCTGCAGCGCTCTGCTCACTGATCGCATACGTACAACCTGAAGACAGTTGGGAGCTAATTCACAGTGCAGTGAAATTTGACCAATGAGGTATGGGATACGATGAAAAAATCATCCCTTCCCCCTGCCTGCCCTGTGATGTTTAGCCTTATATAAGCTAAGAACTGGTGTGCCTGGTTTCTCTGGGCACATCCTAGGGGATGCAGGGATCACTCGCCAGCCCTGTTTACAGGAATTCTATGACCTAAACCGTAACAGCAGCTCTGCACTCTGCATCAGGACATGCTTCCGGAGGAACCAGGGGCCGAGATGAAATTGTTTAATTGTGTGATATTTTTACAGTAAGAAGAATACACTCAAAACCTATTTCAAAGATGGCAAAAACTGAATAGAGAAAGATGGCACCCTCTCCACTTATTGCTCTGAACTTTATGTTCAGATCAGTATTGTGCTTGTAGAGTATTTTGATTTTTATTTTCCTAATTTACAAAGCAACCTGAGGTTCAAATAAGAAGGCCCTAAATTATACCCTGTTTGATAAAAATTTCAAAAGGATTGTTGAATGTACCTCTTCCAGTAATGAGAGGGTTGAGCTGAACATCACGGAATGACACTACTACTTGACAAGATGTAAGTATATTAAATATAATTTTCCTGTGTAGTTTGAAGAAAAATTTAGTAATTCCATTTCCTTGCAGTGATATTGCCAAATAAGGACACTAAAAGGGAAGCCATGGTACTGACACCTAGGAATCACTGTGTCTGAATTTAAGGAGTAAATCTCTTTTATAATGAGAACTAAAAAAAGGTTAGACATTGATATTTAAGAGCAAGATTTCAGTTCTTCCACACAATACAAAATTATGCATGTATCTTCCTTTACATTTGAGCCATCGCTCTGTCTCTGTCTCTGTCCCTCCTCCCTCCTCTCCTCCTCCCACCCCTCCACCTCCTGTTTAACTTCTCTTATTTCATTCTCACTGTTTCACCTCCTGGTCTTCATCACTCTCTGAAAAAAGTCTGCAGAGGAACAATGACAGCATTCAGATCTTCCGGAATTCCTTTCGTGGCTGTACAATGTCTTGGCAGGCTTCAGGTTACGGAGCAAATCGTTTTACAATTTGTATAAATATTATGTTGGTTGGACCCTGGTGTTAAAATACTGCATTTCATAAATTATGTATGAAGTCTCTAATTTTATAGGACATACAAGAGGGAACATACTATCTCAGGTGATGAGCCTTCATTAATCATAGTTGTCAGTATTAGTAAGTAAAGCAACAGTGAGGTTGCTGAAAGCCAAGAACCACCAGAGAGAATGGGAAGTTATATGGCAAAATCAGATACTCTTAACAGTAAACCCAGTGCTACAAATATTAAATTGTGCTACAAGTCTTTAGAGGGATAAGATCTCATTGTTTTAATAGCTTTAACTCTGTCATGTTTACATATCAGAGTAAATAACATTCTATTGTATTTGAGGGCTGGTTTTTACAGAGTTACTAACTCTCTAGAGTAATGAAAACACACCTAAATGTCATTCAACCTCCTTCATGGCCTCGTTGCCTGTAGTTTAAGAAGTAAGTTACAAAGTATGGCCATTTTCTTGATGCCTGTGTGGCCCAACAGGAAACACTGCGTCATTCATAGAAGCCCAAACATAAAGAAAGTAGGCATGTACCTAGGCATTAAAGGATAAAGGAAACCGACACACAATGATATTTATGTTTTAGATAAAAGAGTAAATAAAATATTTGCAGCATTGAGAAGCAATGGAGTAGGTGCTCTGTGAGTTCCACTCTTATTTTATAGAGGCATTCTATTGAGATTTATAAATTACAGTTAGTGTTTTCTGTAATAAAGTTTTACACTACTTGAAGGCTTCCTTCCTCTCTTTTTCAATATCTTGTGGTGACAACACACATATCTATCTGTTTATTACATTATAGATTCTCCATATGGAACAGTCTGTCTCGAATTGGCACTTTGCACTAGTAAGATAACCCCACTGATTCTGACCAATTTTGCTTTTTCTTCCAGTGACGATGAGCTGGTACTCTGCAACTAGCTCTGGATATCAGAATGTGGATGATGGTGATGGATCCAACTTGTGTCCTGGAAACACGTTGTTTCCTGAAAAATGGTTGTGAAAGGAATTAGCCTCCATCCAGGTGGCTAAAAGAACATATTTTGAGACATCAGTGTGACACCAGAGTCATCAAATGAGAAGTGCCTGGGGAGGCGCAGATGAAAAGGGCACCAGGAAATCTTTTATCTGCTTTTTCAGAAATATGAAAATTTATGATAGTATCTCATATTATATTTTAATTCTAGGCATGAATTCAGTGATCCGGAGGGTCATATATACTTAACTGATCTATAGTGTGAGAGTGGGTTGATGTATATAAGATTCCTCACATAATTTCAATCATATCACAAACATATATAAATATATACCTAATAATATGCTATCAAGTAAATGCCAAGAAATCCTAAATTGGTGTGGCTTATCTCATTACATCACTGTAAATCACAGGTGCTTCTGCGACTTGCAACAGAGTTCTTTTCTACACTACCACTAGAGGCCCACACGAGGATGTTTTATCCCCGAGGTAAAGTGTCTTCACCAGCCACTACCACTTGGTGGATAATTTCCCAATATTTGTAAAAATAGAAATGTTTATTATTATAAACATCTATTATTATAAATGTTTATTATTATAAACAGTGAAGATATTCATGACAGATATAAAAGTGAATATGCTTTTAAATATAGAATACTAGGGCTGGGAAGAGAGCTCCGCAGTCTAAGTGCCTTCCTGGCAAGTGAAAGGCCCCCCAACACTGGGGAAGCTGAGGCACGATGGTCACTATGAGTCTGAGCTGCGTAGTGAGATCATGTACACAATAAATAAATAAATCTTTAGAAAAATACTAGCTACATCTGGGAAGCAGAGCTGAAAGTAACTTCCATGAAAACTGTAGAGAACACATTTAAAGTAAGCTGAAATAGGAAATGATTACAAGCACTGATGGGTGCAAAGAATGAACATTGAAAGAAATAAGCCTAAAATTGTATTTGACTCAGGAATCAGAACTACGGAGAATGCGTATAATCTTACCACATTGCTTGCTCTGTAGTAATTTAAATAAATAATAAATCACAGTTAAATTAGCTGATACTGGGGCTGGGGAGAGAGCCCAGTAGAATAAGGGCTTGCCTGGCAAACACAAGGGCCTGAATTCAATCCCCAGTTCTACAAAAAAAAAAAAAAAAGCCAATACTATAGCACTTAAAAAAGAAGAATACCACCAACATGTGAGTATTTTACAAACTTGAAAGTGTAAAAGATGTGCCACAGCTAGAAAAGATCAGTGGCAGTGAGCACTCATAAGCACATTGTTTTGTTTCTATACATAAAATAACAGTGTGGAAAACTAAGAGGTCAACAGTTGTAGGTGGACAATGGACAATGGACAACAGATATTGGACATAGTCTAAGAGACTTAAATTCAGACCTCAGTTAAGAGGCAGCACACGATGTCCAGAATCAAGGCAAGAACTAGTGAGGTTTATTTGCTATTAAAGGATATGGAAGAAACTGACAGGAGAAAATAAATAGCTAAATTAGCTTATTTTTGAGAAACACAGCTGCCAAGAAAAACAATTTGACAGTAGGATATTCATTTATATTTTCACTTTTTGGTAGTTTATAAAAACCATACACATATTTAATGTCCACATTCAGAGGTGATAGCAAGAGAAGAAAAAATATGTAAAATTTTGCTTTTACTGTGCCATCACGCTGTTTTTATAGTCAACTGACAAAATTATCATTTTAATCCATGTGTTATTCACTTTAATGATTAAATATCATTTTAATCATCTTTTTAACCACAATGATTCACATTAAATAAACTTTTTCAATTGGAATAACACTTTCTCTTAACAAATTGCTGGAGCCTCACGTATGCTACATACTATGGTGAGAACTAGGGGAACAGGAAATAAGCGACACAGATGATGAGCTCTTAAAGCTTACTTTCCACACAGAGGCACGAGCATAGAGCACATTGTCATGCATGACGTGAAATGTTATTACCACATTATTGTGAAATAACAACATCTACATTATGTTTATTAAGAATTAATACAAGGCTTGAGCAGGAAAACAAATATGCTCCAGACGTATTTAAAAGAGATGACAAGAGGGATTTCAAGAGGGATACTGTTGACTGAACTGGGACTCAAACAAGTAGGCTAGCCAATAAACTATGAACTGTGACCCACCCCCGTAGTGTTACACAGTAGCAACACTCTTCAAAGAAAGATATTAGTAGTCAGAAGTAAGCACCCAAGCCCAGAAAATTTCTGTTAATTGTAAGGCTGAGGTACATAATCAGAGACAAAACAACTTGTGAAATTATTGGTTCATGATTACAAAGTTTTTAATAGTGCTTTTCCAAATCAAGTAAATAGGGCTGGCCAGACAGCTCAGCAGACTAAAGCACCTGCTTAGGCAGACACAGGGGCTTGGGGTTCAATCCCCAGCCTGCCATGCTGGCCTCGCCCCAGGGGTGAGCTGAGAGAGCTGATAAGACTGGGCGTGTTGACACGAGCCTGCAACCCCAGAGCTTGGGAGGCTGGAAAACAGGATCACTATGAGTCCGATCTGTGTAGTGATCTCCTGTAGATCCTGTGCTAAATACATAAAAACAAAACAAAATAAGTCAAGTAAATAAGTGACTGCTCGATTGCTTATGAAGACTGAGCTCCAGGATCTTGGTGCAGACTAACCTTCCATGATTTTACAGTGCAAATGGAGATTCAATAAGCAATTTCATGATAGTGAAGTACTTAGGCATAATATTAAGAGAAGAATTTAAGGTTTTTGCTTGTCTGAATTTTCAGATTTATTTTAATCATTCTGATTAAATAAAACTATTTCATTGATCACTATATTTGTAAGCCAAATAGTTCTATTAAAATAATACACTTTTTGATGTATTTGGCACAGAGTCTCACTACACAGCTTGGACTCATAATGAGTCTCCTGTTTTCAGCCTCACAGGCCATGCCGGTTCTCCGTGGCCAGCTCAGTGCACGCAGGAATGGGGCCAGTGCAGCGTGTGGTGCCAGGGATCGAACCCTGGTCCCTGCACTTGTCTAAGCAGGCACTTAGTCTGCTGAGTTATTTCGCCAGCCCTTGGGAAATTTCTGATTCATAGAAACATTTAGCAAAAGTTCAGTGGCCTGTATATCCCCTTCTCCTCGGTCTCTATTATCAGCATCCCAAACTGCAGTGGGCTTCTATATATGTTTGCTACAACTGAGGAATCTACATGCACACATTGTTTTTAACCAAGGACTAAAGCTACTGATGTGGTCTGATCTAGATGTTCCCCTATGCCTCATGCTGCAGGGAAGTGAGTGTTCATAGGAGCAAGGTACTCAGCAGTGTTTGGGGCCACAGAGGAGTTGCTCACAGTAAATGTGAGACTGGCAGAGGAGGCTGGTCGCCTGCGGTGTGAACTGGAGAGGGGGTAATTCTCTCCCTTCTCCTTTGATCTCTTGGCTCACTCTCTGTGTCTGTCTCTTTCTCTGTATTTTTTTTTATCTCTGTCTCTCTGTCTGTCTCTCTTTCTATTTGACTGTCTGTCCCTTGCAGACTGTCCTGCCATGAGCAAGCTTCCTGCACCAAGCTCCTCTTCCAATCCACCCTGTCTTGGAGCCAGCTGCAAATGGCCTGGAACCTCTACAACTATGAACCCAACTACACTTCCTCCTTATGCTGCTTGTCAGTGTTGTAGCTATTGGAACTGTGTCTCGGTGACAAGAGTAGCAACTGACACACCTGTATTGGAGTTTACTTGTGTCGGAATTGTGAGTTTTGTCAAAAATCTGACATACACTTATCATTGTGTTGTCATGCAGAATAATTTTATAGCCTCCAAAATCTTTTATGTTCTGATTATTCATCTCACTTTTCCTAATCCTTATAAACCACTGATGTTTTAATTTTGTCTTTAGTTTTCTATTTCCAAAATGTCAAACAGTTGAAATTGTAAATCATGAAGCAATTTCATATTGATTTCACTGAATATTTATTAAAATTTTTTTCTACGTGTTTACACAGCGTGATAACTTTTGTTGTTTTGTTTTAACGTGCTGAATAGTATTTGTAGGTCTATCTGTGCTGCAGCTTACCCAGTGACCTACCAAAGGCCATCCTGGTCTCCGTGTTCTCTCTCTCTCTCTCTCTCTCTCTCTCTCTCTCTCTCTCTCTCTCTCTCTCTCTGGTTAGCAGGAATTGAACTTAGGACCTTGCATTTGCCAGGCATGTGCTGTGCCACTTGAGCTGTGCCCCAGCCCTGGCTCCTTCAATGTTTTGGCAATTACGAGTAAAGCCTCTGAGTTGGCATCCATATGCAAGGTTTGTGGAACCATAATTTTTCAATTCCTTTGTGTCATTGCCAAGAAGAAACAAGACTGCTGGATCCCAGGACAAGAGCAAGCGCGATGTTGCAAGAGAAGCGCTGTAAAGCGGCTGCATTATCTGGATTGCAAACCTTAAAGAACCAGTGCTTCTGTTGGTCCACACTCCTTTTTCTTTCCCCGCAGTCCTGGGCATTGCCTCATGACCTTCAAAGTGGGTGAAACCCCTGGTTCTTTGACATTTATTTATTATTTTGAAACAGGCCTGCAAGCCCAGGCTGGACTTGACTTGCAGTCCTCATGCCCCAGCTTTCTGGCGCGCAGGGTTCCCAAGTGTGCACCAGCAGCCCATGCGAGCAGCATCCCTGCCAGCTGCTCTTGGTGTTTCTAGCATTCTGGATTTTGGGCATTCCACCCACCAGTGGTGGTGGTGTCTGAGCACTGAGCATCTTTTCAGATGCTATTTGCCATTTGTACATCTTTTCTTTGGTAATATATTTATTTAGGGCATTTGCCCATTTGTAACATTGTTATTTTCTTGTTGAATTTTGAGTTGTGTCTATTTTGTATGAAAGTTCTTTAACAGGTATAGCCCGTGTATATATTCCCTTCCAGTTCATAGGCCGTTTTGTCCTTTTCAATGTTTCTTAACATTGTATTTCACAGACTGGAGGTTTTTCGTTTAATGAATTCTAGCTTAATTAAATAATTTATTTTATGAATCTGGAATCTGGTGTATCAAAATAAAGTTAGCATCTGTTATGGTTTGTATCTAGTTGTCGCCCCAAAGCCTCATGCAGTTACTGGTGCAGGCTTTGAGAATTTGTAAAAAATTCATGATCCAATGTTGGGATTATGGGCAAGAGTATTACACTTGCCCTCGGGCTGACAGCCTGAGTACGATGTAAGGGAGAGAGAGACTTGCTAGCTGCTACAGCCGCTGCTGCCCCTTTTGCTCTTGCTGTTTTCTGCTGCTCTGCACATCTGCCTTCTGCCATGTGCCAATCTGCCTTGGAGCCAGCTGAGAATGGACTAAAACCTCCATTACCTGTAAGCTAAATAAACCTTTCCTTCCTTAACTTTGAGTGTTTGGTATTTTGTCCCAGAAATGAGAGAAAAGTGAAGGAGACAGTATCATACCTGGGTTTTCTAATGGCATCTTATTCAAATTTTATACTTCTGCATTTTACTTTGTCTCTTTGGAGTAAGGAACACATTTTTGGTTTGGTTTTTTGTTTGTTTGTTTGTTTGTTTTTTTTTTTGGTGTTTTTGAGACAGGGTCTCACTATGTAGTGGAATTTGGCCTTGAACTCACTATATAGCCCAGGCTGGCCTCAAACTGGCAATCTCCTGCCTCTGCCTCCAGAAGGCCAGGATAACAGTCATGCACCACCACATCCAATGAGTTGGGAACATTTTATCTTGATTCAATTAACTTACATAAATAGAATTCTTTCAATGAATACAATGTAATTACTGAAATGGCATATTTCAAGCTTGAGGAGGAAAATATAGCTGCTACTCAGCTATTGTAGATACACATATAGATATGAATGCTAAATGGTACTGTTTGATGAGAAACTAACCTTACAGGTATCTCAATAATTCATTTGCACTTTAAAGTAACATATAATTACTTTCTGGATTTATTCAAAATGTGTATCTTGTCTGTAAGAAGCTAAAATTTTTTATATTAAAAGTGACGTTCCTGATAACTTGTTTAATGTGTCATCTTTCACTGTAACATTTTTGTTTAGTATGCAAAAGGGAAGAAACAGCATAATGTAATGATTCACATGGAATTCATAGTCTATCTTTTTCTCTTTAAAACTTTCCAGATTTAGCAATTGATACTGGGGAAAGGAAACAAACCTGCTCAAAACGAAAGAATGACTGAGTTGAGGATTAGGAAAGGAGAGGGAATGGGGGAAAGAGATATAGCTAGGTATGTAAGCAGGACAGTTTGGATTACTGTGCTGTGGATTTCTGCTGGTCTGTGGAAAGCAGAAGACAATGCTTAACTTGTTTTGTCTCCTTTTTCAGTTCTTTCTTTTTTGTCTTCAATTCTTACGTATTTCTTTCTTTTCCCAATTTTGCATGGATATATCTGGTAATACGAACAAGTAATTGGAAGACAACACTGTGCAATACAGCAAATGCTGTGAAAATCATTATTGTGTTCAGTGAAATTCTGCGTCATTTGCAATTTTTCTGTTTTAATACTATTTTGTACTCTTCAAAAAAATGAAAATATAGGACCAGGGATGTAGCTCAGCAGCTTAAGCACCTGTCGGGAAAGAGCAAGGTCCTGAGTTTGATTCCTGGTACAGCAAATAAATAAATTAATTAATATAATTAAAATGAAAAATTTCAAAATTTAAATACTTCCTTGCAGCTAGTTACCTAGAAATCTATATTAAATATGAAGAAAATGTCAAACTGTCTAAATCTGTCAACTTATTGTTTAATTTTTAACACAATCCTATCATAATATTGAGCACTGATCATGCTCTTGTTATGTAAGATTTAGGAAAATATAATATCTCCCCTGTAAGAACTATCACTCTAAACAAAGACAGAAATATATTCATGGAACTAGTGTAGATTATTATTACTGAGATAGGATTATGCTGAGAAGGTACCTGTGGCAGGGGAGAGAACCTAATTAGCTCTTGGAGGAATAAAAAAGAGAAGCATTTGAACTGAGTTATTGAAATCGAGTGTAGCATTCAGGTGTAGCACTGAGGTTGGTGGTCAGTGCTGAGGAGGGAATCATGGGGCAGCTCAGAGTGAAAACCAGCCAGCACATGGACAGACTTTTGTTCCATAATAAAGAAACTGTATTAAGACTCATTTGAATAAATTGTTTTAGTGTTTTACACAATGGAATAAGAGGCCTAGATTTACATATTAAATGATTTCTCACATAATCAAAATATAATTATTTAAATTCACTATACTCTAATGATCATACAAATGATCAGTCCTGAATCATACAGATACAATCAGCGAATAAGGCAAATATTAGATCCCTTATTAAAAATGATTGGGTTAAGAAGTGGTTCAGATTCTATGCAGTTCTGGTTTCTGGAATATGTGCATTATGTAATGAGAGACCTTAGGAATGAAGTCCAAGTCTAAACATGGGATTCATTATTGTTTCACCTAGACTTGAGACACATGGATTGTTAACCTTATAAAATACCTAGTGTGCCTCTGTGTGGATGGACCTACCACAGGAAGTCTGGGATGGCATTTTCTACTTTGGGAGCTGCATAATCATTCAGAAAATACCAGAGTTTGAATCATTTTATATGCGAATATATGTAGTATTTGGATCATGGATTTATTTACTTATTTTTTATTTTTATTTTTATTTTTTGGTGGAACCCGGGACTGAACTTAGGCCTTGTGTTCATCAGGCAAGCACCTATTCTACCGAGCTGTCTCCCCTTCCCCTGGATCATGGATTCTTTTTTCTTTTCTTTTCTTTTTTTTTTTTTTTTCGCGGAACCGGGGATTGAACTCAGGCCCTTGTGCTTATTCCACTGAGCCATCTCCCTGGCCCCTGGATTAAGGATTCTTAACTTTTATAGTTGAAAGAAAAATGTAACAGGAGCAAAGGGACTTGAAGGATCAGAAAAATGGGATGATCTATTTTGTGTAATATTTGGCTAAGAAAGTAATGAAAGAACAGATATTTAGATATTAATGATGTTGAAGTGTGCAGAGTAGGTGGTGATGACATTGTATACATGGAAATGAACACTTTAAGGTCTCTAAGGGAGAGAGAAAATAGGAAAGTGTACAGAACGCCACGCCACCCCCAGGCTCCAGTGTGACGGTGTTTGCTCAGGAGCAGTGCGGCTGTAGAGGAGCGCCCCTAAACTGCTTTCCAGTTTGCGGAGGGCGTCTGACTGAGGCTGCGCATGCATCTGCGTGAAAGCAGGTGCTGCTCGCGGCCTGTGGACTGGCTGTGCTCAAGGAGAACAGGTGCGATACTGCAGGTCTAAGACGCGAGGCATCCTGCCATGGGGGCTGATCCCCAGAACTGCCTACAATGCAGGCTACTTGTGAACCATAATCTAAATCTGGCTACTTCTGTCCCTTCTGCAAGAACACTTTGTTCTCTGTGGTTCTCTCTATCCTTGCCTGTCTCCCTGCTTATCTAACACATCTGGCCTCAATCGTCTCATTGTTTTCCTTAATGAATACATACCAGGGTTCTGCGTAGCTTGTGCTCATTTTTTTTTTTCCCCTGAGAACAACTGGTCTTTCCAGATTTGTGCTGCACCACTATTTTTTCTCTTTCTCTTTTTTCCTATTGGACGCCTTCACCCTGGACAAGAGAACAGGGACTCACTGCAGGGTTTCCTGATTGCGGAAAGGGTCTCCGAAAAGGGAGTAGTAATCAGTAGCAAAATCAGTAGCAGAAGGGGCCTACAGCTGCTGCGAGTTACCAAATTAGCACTGGCTTCTGCTCCAGGTGGACAACAACAGCCTGCAAGTGTATTCCAGTGCAGTGGCAACGCTGCACCAGAAGAGAGCCTAATGAGGTGTCGATTTGGGAAGTCTGACCATTTCAATTTGCAAAGTAGCTGAAAACCAACCTCCCTTTAGGGTTCGCTATGTAAACCTCCCTCAGTGACTGAGAAACAGCAGCAGGACATAGTCACAGACAGGGGGTAGGCAACAGAGGGAACCCCCGAGAAATCCGAGCTCAGGCTGCAAAAGACATGGGTCCTGCCTTGCATGGTCAGGAGCTAGGCCATGCTTGCATCGTGTGCCAAAGGGCTGGTTTTAGGAGTGTTGGCATTAAGTGTCTGAAGTATTTAACTTGGAGGAATAAAAAAGAGAAACATTTGAACTGAGTTCTTGAAATCAAGTGTAGCATTCAGGTGCACTGAGGTTGGTGATCAGCACTGAGGAGGAAATCATGGGGATTTTGCCTATATCCAGCAAAATCTGAGGTTTGTTCACCTTTCCCATTTACCAGCATGAAGAACAACACAAATCAACATGTATGATCGCCACAGCTGGGGTAGAGAGTGGAGCCTCAGGAACAGAGAAAGACCTCACAGACGCCTAGCCCAAACATCCAGGGGAGAAAATCTTGAAGTGCTGAATTCTACAATTCAAGATCCTGGAAAGAACTCACTCATTTAAAACCATGAAGACAGACTTCTGAACTCATTTTCTACTTCTTTTTTTAAATCCTTCTTTTCTTCACTCATTTAATGGAGACTCTCTTTTCCTTTCTCTCTTTTTTTCCATTTAATTTTTTCCTAATATTTTCTTTCCTTTTAAATGTCTATAATTTTTTTCTGTTTTCTTCTTTATCTTTTGACCTTCTTCATTCATTTACCTTCCAATTTTATAAATGGCCTTTTATTCTTTAAAAGAATCATTTGTCTCACTTTTCCCTCCATCTTCAGAGTTATTGTCCAAGTTTGCAAATAATTCCTCGTTCATTCACTTGGTCCCAATTCCCTATATTTTTATAAATATTGCTATTTTATAGTAATATTAATCTTCAGTTATTAATATTTAGCTAGTAACCTATATGCTTTTATTGTTGAATCCTTTCCTATTGTAATGGAGACATTGTTGCTGCATTTAGTAGATATATGTGTGTCTATTTGGTTAATCTTAGCGTTGGTACTATAATTCTAGATTCTCCTACAGGTTTCAGGGTGGTACATTGATGGTTCTACGGTGAACATCCATCATTTTCCTGGAAGGTACTAGTTTTGCTCATTTACTTGTTATTCCTAGGGTCACTGGCAAATGCGATTCCTTCCTGCAGAAATGATTGAGAGGCCACCTACATGGCATCTGCCTTCAGAATTTAGGGTGGTGGTTACACTTGAGGCAGAGGCAAAGGAATATAATTAGTCACCTCAGAGCACAGCACTGCAAAGAAGACACTAACTAAACACATCTTCATCGAGTAACAAAATCTGTCCACTATGTAAGTGCCCACAAATCTCAGGATGATGCAAGCAAAAAATTTAAAAAATAGAATCATGAAAAGACAAGGCAGCAAAATACCTTCCAAAAGCCCAGTTCATACAAAGCAAATTCATGAAACATGGAGGTAGAGGAAAACAAAAACACAGCTGAATTATTACAAAGGATAACAGAGCAGACTAAAACAGACCAATAAGGAATTCTATGGGCTCAGAAAAGACATAAAACAGATAATGAATATAATAAATAGAATAATCAGGTAGCTTACAGATAACATAATGAAAAGCTAGCTGAGCTAAACTAAGTAATACAAAACATGAATGACCAGTTTAGGGAAAAAAAAGCTAGAATCATAAAAGATTCCAAACACAAATGCAGGAGACTAGAAGGCCAGGGAGATGGCGCAGTAGGATAAGCACTTCCCTGGCAAGTCCAAGGGCCTGAGTTCAATCCCCTAGTTCCACCAAAGGAAAAAAAATGCAGGAGACTGAAAATCATATTGAAAATATAGGCAGCAAAAACAAGCAATGTGTGGCAAATGTCATATTTGGAACACAGGGCTACTGTCAGAGAACAGACACTCTGTTTTCTGTACCTTAAAAACAACCAAATGACATGAAAAATGAAACTAAGAGCTTCTAGAAGATGCAAAGGAAACTAATCTTAGGTTCATTGGAATAAGGAAAAGGTCAGAAGTCAGCACAAGTGGCACAAAAAAGCTGTTCACAGAACTAATGGTGCACAATTTCCAAATCTAGAAATATTCTGATGAATGTGGCAAATACAACTTCAACTAACAATGGAGAAAGTCCCTGTCCATCACACATTAAGGTCAAAATCTCAGAAGCCCAACCTAAGGAGACAGTATTAAAAGCTGTTAGACAAAAGCAAATAATAACTTATAAAGGTAACCCCATAGAATCACTGCACACTTCTCAACACAAATGGCAAAAGCCAGGGAACTTGGAAGGAAGTTTTTTAAACCCAAAAAGAAAACAATTTCCACTCAGACATATATCCTGCCAATCTATTTTTTACAATTGATGGAACGAAGGCATTCCCATGACAAAGGGCACCTCAGTACATTCATGCCCCCCCCCCCTCAAACAGCACTATACCTAACTCTCAATATCCTAGAAAACGACAATTAAGCCTGTAATGCCAGTAAGTCAAATAGAATGAATATAGCAGGCTGGGTAAGCAGTTAAGCCAAAGGAAAAAAGGAAGAAAATCAGCAACAAGACAATAATGCAATGACAGGAAAGGCAGTACTTCTCAGTAATAACGCTCAGTCTCATTGGTCTCAAACCCCCAATTGAAACATACAGGTTGGAAGAATGTATTAAGGGAAAAAACAACCAAACAATATTCTGTATAAAGGACACACATTTATTCCATAAGGAAATTCACACAGTAAGAGTCAAGGGTGGAGAGAATATTTCACTATTAGCTAGAAAAAAACAGTAGTAAACAGCCATTCTTTCTCACATATGTAGTTTAAGCCAAAACTGATTGCAGGAGGCAAAGAATGTTCAAGTATGTTAGTTAAAAGAACAACTCAACAAGAAGAAAACATACTATAGACCTATATATCCATGCACTGGCATACCTATTTTATAATACTGGACAGAAAATATCTGATAAACACCAACGAAATTAAAATGGTGTACCTCAGTACTCCACGGTCACTGATATATCTAACCAAATACCTAAAGTGTTCCACTCAACAACAAAATACACGCTTTCCTCAGCATTCCATGGGGCTTGTTCTATAGCAGAACACATGATAGCTCAGAAAGCACACTTAAGTAAAGGTAAAAGAACTGAAATTAAGCCACACCTATTCACAGAGCTTAGTGCACCAAAAGAAAATAATTATTGATGAAAAAAATACACAAATTATGCAAACATTAAAATTAAACAATATTCTCTTATATAGTCAATGGGTCACAGAAAAAATCAAGGACAATTTTTCCCCTATAATCAGATGATACGTAATGTGAATATAACAAACTGCAATCTATAGGATAAAATGGGAGCAGTCCTAAGTGGGAAGTTATAGCTGAAAATGTCAAACAAGAAACACAGAATGAAGACAATAAATGACCTAATGAGGTAGCACAAGGTCCTCGAGACACAAATACACTACAAATATATCTAGTACAACAAGGAAATTATAAAGATTGGAGCAAATAACAATGAAAGTAAGAGAAAAAAACTAAAACAAATGAACACGGAATTCAATTATTAGTAAGTCAAGCCATTGAAAGAATGTCATTCCCTATAAGATACAGATCATAATTATGACTTAGATTGAGCCACTAGGGATTAATACACAGGCTAAGAAAATGAATTTATTGGGGCTGGGAGATGGCTCAGTAGAATAAACGCTTGCCTGGCAAGTACAAGGGCCAGAGTTCAATCCTTGGTTCCGCAAAAAAAAAAGAAAAGAAAAGAAAGCGAAGTTATCTGCATTAAAAACTATGGTTTGTTAGTCATAGGGACAGGAGAAACCTTAGAAGTTGAGGGAAAGGGATATCTATAAAGAAAGCACTGAAAGATAAACATATAGTGAATTTCAGGAATAAGCAGACGTGCAGTGACCAAGCAGGCTCATACCGCATGTTTATGCTACATTCCAAATCATGCTTGGCATTGTTCTGTGCATTCACTTGTGTGTCTAAGCAATCCACCAATTTTGATGGCTGTGGCATCTCTGTTAGTAGTCAGGCTATCGATGCCTAGAGAAGCCAAGTAACCTAACAAAGCTTTAACTGAAAATAAGCCAAAGTATCTGGCCTCAAACTACACTCACTAGTACAATACCAAATACATGCTGCTGATTCAATATTATAGCATTCTCTCCATTTCTAGTGGTGCAATTACAGAGCAGAAGCATGGAGAAGGAAGTAACAGAAAAGAGCAAGTAATAAAGCTTGTTATAAAAATGTGTATGGCACATTTTGCATTATCAGCCATAGTCCTAGAAACAGGTCATATGTTACGAGATAATGAATGCATCCTAGAAAAAAGTTCCTCCAATCTGCAGCCAGGGTCAAAGGATCTCAAATCTGATTAACACTGAGCGGTAGTCATAAACAAGTCTAAATAATAACAATAATAACAATAAACGTCTCCATAAGCAAAGTAATGTATTTTACTGTAAGGACTGGCTCTTTCTTTTTAGAGCAGAATACTTTAAGAAAGAGATGAAATATGTAAAATGTAAGCAAAGAGATGTGTCAGGATTACTTGTTTTAAAGAAGTTACTCAAATATTAATACTATATATCAGATACAAGAGGTGTCAGTCACTGAGACAGAGAACAAAATGATTAATTTATGATTTATGATATAAGTTTGAAGAAGGGATCTGAGAATGGATAAGGAGATACACAAAAATCTTCAGAGACACACTAGCTTTAAATGTTATTATTTACATATTGTTTTGTAATAGTCAAGTATATAAGATGAAGAGAGTTATATAATTACTTGAAATGATTAAAAACATTGTCTGCAAAGTAATGAGGGTAAGAACAAAGAGCAAACAGAGGAGAAGAAACCAAAGATACATGGTACAACTGAAAATATCTAAATGAGTGATTAAGTTTGAGGACAGCCTATCTGGATGAATCCTTCAGTAATATTACCACAGTAGCCATTATTTGTAGAAACTAGTAACCTTTTTTGCTACAAAAATTAAAAAAGTGAGCAAAATTCTATGTTTCAGAGTGTTACCAACTGAATTTCCAAAGGATGATTCATCAAATATGCTCTTAACACAACGGGGTCTTTGTGAATTAGTCGCATCATGTGGGGAAAACATATCTAGAAAGTGTAGCGCACAGTGGCAGGCCAGTCTTGGGCTGAACCATATGACCTGATTTCATGTTGCATATAAATAATTTTTCTCAAAACTGTATCTTTAAAGCTATGGCCAAATTGATATAATTTTGTAAAAACATCAATATATGTACCAGTTAGATTGTATAATTAGCCTTTCAGGATATTTGGTTTATAGTCCGTTTTTCATCCATCCCTCCATTGTTTTATTATTTTTTTGTTTAAAATGTAAATAATTA
>NW_004524588.1:23704268-23758851 GCF_000260255.1 Octodon degus
TTATTATTATTATTATTATTTTTTGCAGTACTGGGAATTGAACTCAGGACTCTGCGCCTACTAGGCAAGCACTTATTCTACTGAGCTATTTCGGCAGCTCTAACATTTTTAAACAATGGATTTTTTATATGCATAGCAGTTTTCAAAACAAAATTTATTGATTTTGTTGATCCATTGATTTATTATTTATTGATTTATTGATTGATGGATTGATTCATCTATAAATTTTATATTTTTAGCATACTTAAAAGGAAATTGTCAACATTTGAGTGACTGACTCTCTTTAAATATTTTGTGAGAATTTATTTTTATTTGGATTAAACTTGATCATTTACACCAGTCTTCAAAGGAAATAGTACAGAAAAAGTGAGAAACAAATGCAAAGAAAAAACAATGAAATAGTATTAAACTAAGCACAGTAGAAAAGATAGCATAATGCAGAAAATAGAGATAGCATCAGGTGAGAGACAAGAAAGTTTATAATGGCATGAGAGACTTCACACAAATTGTAGCACATATCAAGGTGAGAATGTGCAGAGCAGCAACCCATTCAGGACATCTCCTATCTCTCAGGAGTTATTCCTATTCCTATTCTTATTTTCCAACAAATTGTCTGCATTAAAAAAGGAATTTGGGAACATAAGAGAGATATCATTATGATAATCTTCTCAGATACAAAATGAAAGCCTAGAAGTGAAAATTTCAGAGTAATCGTCATTCCTAGAAATGGCTGATGTGGACATTATTTTAGCAAATCTACACTCTCACATTAGAAACTTAATTTTTAAACTTTTCCTCACATTTTATTGCTTCTTTTAGGCTTTCTGGGAAAAACATGAACCATGATGTGGAGTTTGACTAACTGGGATGCTCTTAATGACCATGGAGACCAAGGTTCAACTTCCTCACTTGTAGACTCTCTCACTGCTTTGTGAAACTTCAAGGAGATAATATAATATATACACCAGTCCTATATTCATTCGTATCACTTAAGAACTTAGTTCATTTAAAAAAACCATTAAGCATGTATCATATTAAAGTTCTGTAACTGACATCAGAATTACCGTAGCAAAAAGAGAAGTCCTACCTGAATTGATCTTATACTCTTTTCAGGAAGAGGAAAAACAAAACAAGCAGTGAATATAGGATGGCTACTGCAAAGATAAGGCAAGACAGGAGAGTATGAAACAACTTTAAAAATTATTTCCAGAACATCCACCTACCCAAGAGACATCATAGCAGCAACTGGCATGTCATGACAAGCAGCCCATATTCAGAAGACCAGAATGACAGGCACTCCAAGCATGAAACTGCTGTTACAAGTTACGATCTTCAGTGCAGTTGCTTAGTTCACAGGTATCAGTATATATAGCTAGTCAGGGTGAGAATCTTTCTAATTTTCTGCTAGATTAAAGAATCTTCTGAAGATTCTCAGGATCATTGCCTTGTCCATCTTCTACATATAACTGTATGGTTTGACTTATTCATGCTTTCTAGCTCTTCTCCTTTCCCTCTCCTGATTATTTAGTCCTTGAGATCCTGCTTTCCTTTTACTTGTATTATACCTTTCTATTTGTATTTCTTCTTTGGAGTTCTTATACTAGGGAGACTATATGATATTTACACATGTGTGTCTGGTTTATTTCACTTATGAGTATATGTTCAAGTGGCATCCACTTCAATATAAAGGCTTGCAGTTTATCATTCTTAATAGCTGAATAATACTCCATTGTGTAAAAATACCACATCTTTTTCAACCATTCCTCAGGTGATGGGCATCTTGGTTGTTTCCAAGATTTGGCTATCACAAATTGTGCTGCTATAAACATAGGTACACATATGTCCCTATGATATGATGTTTTCAGATCCCCCAGGAAAATTCCCAGGAGAGGAATAGATGGTTTAAATGGGATTTCCAGTCCAACTTTTCTAAGGAGTCTCCACACTGATTTCCATAACGGTTGCACCAGTCTACATTCCCACCAGCAGTGGAGAAGGGTTCCTTTTTCCCCACAGCCTCTCCAACATTTGTTGTTGGGTGATTTCTTTATGATAGCCATTCTTTCTGGGGTGAGATGATATCTCAATGTTGTTTTAATTTGCATTTCACGGATGGCTAGGGATGTGGAGCATTTTTTTCATATATTTATTCTCTTCTTTAATTTCTTCCTCTGAGAAGTGGTGGTTGTTCAAGAAGAAGGGGGTGGTGAATGAAAGCAAGAGACAGGAAAAGGAATATTGTGGGACTGTCCTGCTTCAAGGTTGTATATGGTGAGATTTTTGGACTTATGTGTAAACATAAGAAGTATATAATTCTTTAGGCCTATTTTTAAATTATATTCTAATTTTTAAATGTTTTTATCATATTCTGTAGGGACTTAAAGTTAAATATATCAATACTTGATGAAAAGTAACTGTTCCATACTATGCCTAAGATGTTTGATATACAGACAGATGGTGAGGTTAAACTTAACAGCCTAGTTGTATGGTAATAACAATAAGCTTGTCTTCTGGATGGTTAACAACCTAAGTTTGCAAACGAAAATTAGAGAGAAAAGAGAGCTGCAAGGAAAGCCAACATTTTGGCCCTAGCTTTCTAAGACCCAAAAGCTACAACTCTTGTTGCACAGGTCCTGCTTTACCTTGGTCTTGGCCATTCAGCAGAAAAGTATAAAAACAAAATATAAGAAGTAAAGCCATGCTGTTATGTTGAGCTGCGGGGGATTCAGGTCAATAATTTCTGACATAGCCAGTCAAGTGGAAGACCCAATACTATTATGGGCTAATGGACTCTTTTAGAATATTTTGCTGAGTTTACACACCTATAATATTCAAATAAGAGAACTTAATAAAAAAAGGGTATATAGACGATTGTATCTGTTTATTCAAAGTGGTTTTGATAGATATATAATTACATTCTGTTAATGAATAGAATGATTCTTGTACAGCAATTAACCACTAGGAAGAATGCATGCAGTGTGTTAATTATTGAAACTGTCCTACCGATTTGATTTGCAACGGTCTCATTGCTATTTGTTTATCAATAAAATTATGGGAAAAAAATATTTCCAACATGGAGAGTCACTTGGTAGTGGAGTAATTACTGTCAGCCACTGCTTGAAGGGTCTATGGCTTGTGCAATACAATCCTCAGAGCAGGTCTGGGAGGTAGGCACATCAATGTTGGTTATGATTAGGCATGAATTGAAAACATATTAAACTGTTCAAGGGAGATGGTAATTAAATTGTGGACTTGGGATAAGAGTATTCTATATTCTTGCAGCTAATCTACCTTTTTATTGCTGAAAGAAATCAGGACCAGGAAAAGATGTTCTTATTGAAGACAGGTACAATAAAGGTATTCTTGGGAAAGATGGGGAGTATCAAACCAAGTAAAAGTAAGGAGATGGGAATGGAATTCAGACCAAAAGGACATAAACTTAAAAACTGGTTTTATTTCTAACAAGACTGAAGGTCACCTGCAACTCTAAATTCAGAAATGAAGGAAGATTGCTTGTATTGTTTGGTTTAGAAGACATTTTTTATTTTGGAAGCAGATGTGTATTTCATGGAGGTATAAAATATTGTGTTATTGTGTAGTGTGTTATTGCAAGTTGAAAATGCTTGTTACAAAATACATGTTTATATTTTTTTAGTGATATTATTATAAAAATAAAATGTACCTGAGTAGTTCCAAAAGATATAGCTAAAACTCCCATAGAATGCACTGAGAGTGCTCTAGAATTTGTGTGGCTGCCACATATTATGGGTACATGAAACAATTATTTTGAACACTGATAGTTATAGCATGAAAAACAGCAGTCCTCAGCTCATAGAGAGTGAGCAACAAATCCAATCCAATCCATCACAATTTTAGGGCCAGAGAGAGAGCTCAGTAGAAGAAGCCCTTGCCTGGCAAGAGCAGGGTACTGAGTTCAATCCTCGGTACAAAAAAAAAAAAAAAAAAAGGAAAATTAGTTCAAGTTCTTCCACGTATCTATCCTTGTGAAATTATTTTAAAGTGTTCAACTATAAGCTTAATTTGAAGATGATTTAAAAAATTTCAAAGCTTTCTTTTTCCTTCACTGTTTTTATTTTAAATTAAAAATATATGCGTGTTTCCAAGACTTAGATTTTGTATGGCAAATTCTAGTGGATTTCTAACTGGTGGTCAACTTATTACACCCAGTTGAATTAAAGCGCTGAGAGCAGGAGGCTCATCTGAGGATGGTCAGCAGCATAGAGGCAGAGCAGGAGAATCTGCCAAAACGCTATTAGGGATGCTGTTTGGAGGAGCTTTTGGAGATGTTGGAAGCTCTCTTTGGCTGTTCTGCTGGAAGACCTTGCTATGCTGGCTTTCTTGATGAACCTTGGAGAAGTTTTGGTCCTCATCTGGAGCATCACTTCCTGGCTCTGCTCAGCTTCATGGAGAGGCTTATTGCATTGGCTTTCCTGATGGAACTTGGCTTTCCTCATTGCTGGAGAAGCTTGGGACCTCACTGTTGTTGAGGATGGCTGAGGTCCTTTTGGGGGATCTCTGGTTCTTACACTGTGCCTTGCTTCCTAGCTCCAGTTCAGATCCCTCAGCCTGATGACACAGACTTTCTACCTGCACCATTCACCTTTGGGCCTTTCCAGCACAGATCTGTGAAGTGGACCTGCATGAGTCTTTGTTGTGAATTCTAGGCTTCCAGTTGGACTTCTGAGAGGCACTGTTCTGAGCTCTAGGTTTTCATCTGTATTCATGCAGGATATCAGGGTCCAGGCCCTTAGTTGGAAGCTCTAGTATTTAGTATGTGGATAGATTTCCTGCACTTGTATATGATTCTAGGGTGATTCCTTATAAATTAATATAAAATGTGTCCTGTACTATATTGTTCACCTTGCAAAAATCCCAAACCATGACACAAGTCTTCTTCAGATTTATATCCAAGACTTGAAGTCTTGTTTAAAGTCAATTTGGGTGCCTATTCTGGGCAAAGATATGTGGTGGTCATCATTTCTAGATGATTCTAGAGAAACAGAACCTCAAATGGATGCATATTCTATAAAGTAGTAAATACAAGTTTTCTGAAATGTTTTCACTTAGAAAATAGCTCAGTATGGAAAAGAAGTAAGAAAATGACATTGATCAAAGATATGTTTACACTCTTGCTTCATGAAGATATGTGTGTATACATGAACTCACATGGGCAGACTTAAAGTGGGTCAAGACAGTGTGGCATTTCTACAGAGTGGAGGACTATTCTGCCATAAGGACAGATTTGAGTCATTTGTAGGGAGATGGATATTGCTGGACACCATAATTTTAAGTGAAATAAATTCTACTGACAAGTTTAAATATTGCTTGGCTTCTCATATGAGAAACCCAAAATATATATAAAGAGGAAAATGAAAGATAGAACTTGTGGGATGGATCTGTTCTCCGAGCAGAAGGGGAAAGACAGATGGAGATGGGACAAGAGGGGAGGCAAAGAGAATGAGAAAAGAATTGAGATGTGCTACATGCTTGCACTAGCTCCAGAAAAGGAACATAGTGATAAGCATCACACAAGTGCGTACTACTAAAAATTAAAAATATAATGAAAAAGTGTAAAGGAAAGTCTACAATGGAAACAGGAGGAACTTTTCTTGGGTTGAGGTAGGAAAAAGAAGAAGCTGGTGACTAAGCAAGCATGAAGTGAAAGGACATGACCTCAGGACATGCATGAACTCATCTGGTCCCTGGAAGCAGCTATGATTCACCTGACTCAGGTTCAAACCCTTCACAGATGCTGTCCTAAGCAAATGGTGCTACTTGCATCTGGGTTACCTCTGTAACAAATGGATAGCCCTATTTAAAGTATCAGTGCCTAATATCAGAGTGTATTTGTTATTGTGACTGTTATTCGTAAAATCAGAGGTGGAGGAAATGCTAAACACTAATACCAACCCATCCTTATCACTCATATAAAATTAATTAAGTTTCATAAGATTTTGAGAGTTGCTTGAGGGTACAGAGTTATTTAGTGGCTGATCACAACCAAAAGCTACAAAATAGATTAATACATTTCTAACAACAATAATTAGAATCCAAACAGAAAAAAATAGAAGTACAATGAAAATTCTTAAGAATTTTGCCAATTCTCATATCTACATTTAATAAGTTTATGGGACCTTGGGAAATGAGAGGTTTAATATATTATTCCAAGAAACATAAATTTAAAATTCTGGAGAGATTTATAAATATTAGACAGTAAATAAAAATCAGGAGAGAAAACTACAAAGAAGGGCAGTTCTTTTAAGATAAACTAATGAAGTCTGTAATAGTTACAGGCACCTACACATATGTAGACTATAAGAAATAGATAACTATGAAACAAGACAAGCCTGAACTTTAGAATAACTATACCATTCATGTATTAAAACTAACCTCTAGCAGTCTGACTGTTAGTAGCCAAATTAATCCTGAAGGCTGTCAAATCCATGTTCCATGACCCAGGAGGAGTCCATTAACTTGAAGATAAGGAGCAGCACCAGGATGCTGCTGGGATTTTCAATACAGCAGCTTGTGATTATTGATGGCCAGTTTAAGTTAATATCACAACTTACATAGGCTGATTGCTTCATGGAGAATGCAGCATTTCTCAGGTACAATGAAAACTATTTTTGCTAATGTGTACTCACAACACGTAACATTCACATTCCCAGGGGAATTGGCACATGTATATGATATGCTATCGTTTTCTAGCTCTTTACCTCTTCTCTAATTTCCCTCTTCCCCTTGGCCCCCTCATAAAAGTTGAGAAAGATAAAATTAATAATAAAAGGGCCATGTAACTCCCCACAGAGCATGCATGAAACACTTGGAAGACCCAAGGGATAAATATGTGTGGAGATGCACATATATCTGGAGTAAATTTTTAGGAGAACAAAAAGTTGTAAAGTTTAAACATATATATCAGTGATTATGGCGAACACAATTCTACTAAGTAAAGGATAAACTAATGAATATAATACAATGAAGACAACCTTTCACACACAAAATGTCAGCAAATGTGACAGAAATGGGGTGTATTAAAGAATTGGGAAAGGAAAAATAGTAAGTTTTCTTTTTATGAGTTATATAGAGATAATAATTTGTTTCAACTGAAAAATCTGCGTGAAGGAAAAAGTATAGATTTAATAATTTTAATTACAAATTATCACTGCTATATTCCATATAGTTGTTGGGCCAAATGATAGAATATGTAGATCCTTTTACTCTTTCTATTCTTTGTAAACAGGCTACAAAATTGTACTTTATTATTGCCTTTCCAGAGAGGATTTAATTTGTATTATTCTTGCTCTTGAAGTACCTCTCGTGGTTTCAGAGGCCCTCCTGCATTATTAGACCATGGCATCATTCTCATCGGAGGGATTTGTTAGTACACAGTAGTGAGCTGTACTACTTTAATGAATGGAGTCTTTTTTTTTTTTTTTTTTTTTTTTTTTTTTTTTGTATTTGAGAGAAGGCTCTACAGGGCTTTCAGGGTCTCACTACTAAATCGGACTCATAGTGATCCTCTTCTTTACAGGCTCCCAAGTGCTGGGATTATAGGTGTGCACAACTATACCCAGTCTCAATCCCTGTCTCATGCACCCAGGGGCAGGGCCAGTAAGGCAGGCCTGGGGATTGAACCCCAGTCCCTGTGCCTGCTTGTAGGCACTTTAATCTGCTGAGCTATTTATGAATGGAGTCTTAAAATGTTGCTTTCTGTTGTAGATTTTACCAGGAATCTAAATAGGATTAGTAAAAGAAGTAAAAGGAAGATTATCATAAAATACAACATCAGCTTCTGGTAAAAGATTATCAAAAATCTGAGAGCATTAAAATAAATTTCAAAGATAAAATTCCTAGAGGTTACATAATTAGTGCTTTTACAAATGCACACATTTTAAATATGCAGTTATGTTTTACAATGCTGGACTGGATGTACAACACTGAGCTACCAGAATTCAGTCTACAGAAAATCCAATGTGTGGGGTCTGGGGAGATAGCTCAGTAGAATAAGTGTTTGCCTGGCAAGCACAGGGTCCTGAGTTCAACTGCCAGTACCGCAAAAGAGAGAGAGAGAGAGAGAGAAAATCCAAAGTGTGAAGCTTAAATTCTAGAAAATATTCAATATATTCCTAGGAAGAATAAAGAATTAATAGATCAAATACATTATAATTTCATATTAGATTAATAATAATATTATACTATACATTAAATACATGCATAATGCAAAGTAAGTGTTAGATGTGTTTGATGTTACTGCACATTCTCATAACACAAAACCATTTGTTTATACTTAAGTCAAAGTAACTGAAAGTGCACAGTGACAAGATATCAATGTCAACATGGTTTTGGGGCGACAAAGGAAGTGGGTGCCTGGACAGGCTAAGGCGTAGACTGAAGGAAGGAAAGCAAACACAAGAGAGTGCCCATGGGCGGCTCTGTGTCCCAAGCCCGCCTCTGGACGCGCTCCAGGATCACTCAGCATTCAGCGGGCTTACCCGCGCACACGTTCATGTGCGTATTCACGTGGCTGCCTTCAGCATCGATTCTTATATACTTCTTCTTCCTCCAAATGTATCAGCCATTTAAAAATTCTTATAGGATGTTTGATATCTTAAGTGTAGCTCTGGGTTTATTCCAAATATTACAAATACACAGAACAAAACCCTGTAATGTTAACTTTGCATAGTGATGTTACAGGATGCGGTTGTCTTGCTTGCTGTCCACAGCTGTCAATGGGAGTTAGGATATTTGAAGTGCAGTAAGTCAGTGACTAATTTCTACTATTAATCAAATATGTGATTATTTAAATGATTATAAAAACATCAAAATATTTCCCATAGATTTATGGAGGAAAAGCCTCTATATTCCAACTTATTACTGTCAAAGTAATCTAGTTTTACTTCCTATATGAACTCTACACATTAGCTACTGTAAACCTATAGCAATAACTTCAGCCAAGGCTTCTGAACTAAGAGTATATGACTGGATTTGAGTGCTCATAACCTAAAGAAACAGCCATACTTTCTCTTCTATTTCAAGGGACCATGAAGTCAGTCCAAACTATATAGAGTAGAATGACATGTTTTCTTTATGTTTATTTTGACCTGTAATATATTTCAATCTACTACCACTTTGGACACACAGATGTTCCTACTGAATATCTTCAAAATCACCATCAAAGAAACTGTTTGCTGTTCAATCTTATGATTTACAATAAAAGTTTCTCTTTAGAAAAAAATCAAGTAAAAATAAAAGTCTCTTTAGAAAAAAATAGTTTCTCTTTAGAAAAAATTACTACCTTGGTTTACATCAAACACTTTCAGTGCAAACACGCACTCATTTATCCCAAGTTTCCCTGTATGGAACAGCTGTTTAGTTTTATAAAAAAAAAAAAAAAAAAAAAAAAAAAAAAAAAAAACAACCCTGTGATTATGCCCAAAGGCAGAACATGATACTCCCGCAATGCAGATGCTGAATTCAGAAATCACTGACGGAGCTGAAGGAACACTCAGCCCACTTCTGCTGGGTAAGCCACAATGTTCTGCAGGCTTCTTAACAGCTGCATCTGCCATAACACGGAGGAAAATTGCAAACCTGGATAAAAGTTTAGCACTACGTCCATCACAATGTTATGGTTTTGGAGGATGGAGTATACATTTACTTATATTTGATTACACTTTCATAAGCAGTGTCCTCACATTTAGAAAAATTAATGTGTATTTTAATTGCTCTTTAAACTGCAAAGCTCCATAATAAGACAATGTTCCGAACAGAAAGACCATGAATTAGTTTTGTGATGCTTCCATTCTTAATATTCAGATTTCATCACAGATTAATAATTATTTTGCAATATCACAAACAAGCTTACGTTCTCCATTTCAGAGGCCATTGGTACGTCTCGTCAAATCAGTGTTGCAAATCATACAAAGCAATTGTCAGTGTATTAAGTGCTGTTAGTTTTCCCCTTCATGACTACGAAAGCCTGCCTGTCCTCCCGCTGCTGTGTGCTCATCGTAGAACACACTACCTGGAAAGCAAACTAACTTCAAAGTGAAACACACTTAGTCCTTTATTAAAATCAGATTCCTTGGGGGCTGGGGAGATGGCTCAGTGGATAAGCGCTTCTCTGGTAAGTGCAAGGGCCTGAGTTCAATACCCGGTTCGGAAAAGAAAAAAAAAAAAAAAAAAAAAAAAAGTCACATTCCTTGGAAGTTTTTCCCTGACTCCTGCAGAACCAATTTCTGAATAAAGAGCGCAGTTTCCGGTAGCAGCAGAGCAGAGCAGGGCGCACTCGGAGTCTTGCGGCGACCGCCCTTCTCCAAGTAATGCTGACGTTGTGGCAGTGCCGCTTCTCGAGAAGAAAACTGCGCTGCAAACGTCGTGTTCTGCTGATCACGACACGAGTTAAGAATAATGAAATGTAAATGTATACTAGAGTAAACCTGGTAAATAGATATTTCTTCTAGCAAGAATCCATGTGATGTTTATTGAATTCAGTTAAAGGACTAGAGATTTCTCTAGACATTTTTGCTGCGCAATATTCTTCCAAAATATGAAAAAAATCAAAGAAAAGTTCATTAACTTTTTCTGCTTTTATTTCTTTCTACTTTTCTCATTAAACACAAAATAAATGTCCTCCAATCCCTCTAACTAGAGGAAACTTTTAGAATAGTCAGTGTTTTGCAATTCTATTTTTGTTATGTATTTAGTACAGAGTCTACTGGGTTTCACTCCAGATCGGACTTGTAGTGATCCTGTTTTCAGCCTCCCAAGCACTGGGATTACAGGCGTGTGCCACCACGCCCAGTCTCAAACACCATCTCAGAGCGCCCCGGGGTGGGGCCGGCACGGCACACCGGGATCAAACCCTGTCCCTGAGCTTGCCTAAGCTTGTGCTTTAGTCTGGTTTGCTATTCTTTATACGGAAGATGATCCCGTGACTTGTGAAGGAGACTTCTTTATATTGACAGCAACTGCACTACACAGTTTAGTAGCTGTAAACTGTACAGTTCAAGAATTCATTTTAAGTAGAGGTAAGCATTCAGTCTTTCAGTACAGCCCCTATTTCAGTATTCAATAGATCAAATGAACATGAACTATTGTATTGGACAACAGAACTAGGCTTTAACATTTTAGATATCCATTTAAGAAATACCTTAAAACTGGAATTAATAGGGCCGGCCAAATCAGCAGATTAAAGCTCCTGCAAGCAGGTTCAGGGGCCAGGGGGTTCAGTCCCCGGGCCTGCCTTGCCAGCCCCAACCCCGGGGTGCATGGAGAAGGCAATTGAGACTGAGCATGGTGGTGCATGCCTGTCATCCCAGCTCTTGGGAGACTGTAAACAGGTAGATCAGTATCTTTTCTTTTACTTCTCTCTCTCTCTCTCTCTCTCTCTCTCTCTCTCTCTCTCTCTCTCTTTCATGTATTTAGTACAAGGTCTACAGGGCCGACAGGGTCTCACTATACAGACTGCACTTGTAGTGATCCTCCTATTTTCAGCTTCCCAAGTGCTGGGATTTCAGGTGTGCACCACCAAGCCCAGTTTCAGTGGCCATCTCAGCATGCCCCAGGGGTGGGCCAGAATTACACACCAGGGATTGAACCCTGGTCCCTGTGGCTGCCTAAGCAGGTGCCTTAGTCCACTGTGCCATCTGGCCAACCCTAGATTTTCGATTTAGGTAGAGATGAAATTTTAACTATTATAAATAGAGACATAATAAATCCTCCTCCTTTTTAAAATTGCAATTACCTAGACAAAATAACTTCATCATTTAAATTCTGTTGACCACTAATATCTTTTTTTCACACATAATGCATCCATTTTTTAATCTCTCTAGAACTACACACTCTTTAGACTTTAGTAGAGATTTCTTTAATCAAAGAGGACGTTGGTAAATATTGGTTCTACCAATACCTGTAATTAGATTTAGCTTACAGCTAAGAACTAAAGAGAAAGACTTTTCAAGTCAGTTGAGAGCCCTGTATTTGGTTGCTAATGCACATCTTTGCTCTCACACAAAGACATTATTCATTGATATCAGACAACTTTGGAAGTCTGGAAACAGCATATTGCTTCATACTGACTAGAACTGAAATTCCATTAGGTTGAAAGTCTTCTCCATTTTATCAAACGCTGCTACCATGCTGCAAGACCCACAGGACACATTTGATAAACTGATGAGTCAGAGCCTACTTTGACTAAATCTTTTAAGTTAAAATATCTGTAGATGCTCCTTGGGCATATGCCCCCAAATCTAATTCTATCAACTTTTAAATAATAATGTATAATCCAGTGGTGAAATTGCTATATGAAAAAAAATTAGAGCTATTTATTCATTTGTATGATAGAGTTTAGTGCCAGGAGAGCTTCTAAAAATGTTTACTGTAGCATCAAACATAAATTAAGGTGAAAACATTTGATTTCAAATGTTAATCAAGTAATAGGAAAAGCAGCCTAGACAAATGTGCATCTCCAAGAAATATACTTTTGTTTTGAGATGCATGTTTTTGTCATAAAAGTAAAGCTGTCATTTTAATTCTTCTGAATTGTTTGCTCAGTTACATGGCAAAGTTTTCATTTAGTCCTTCAGATTGATTTATAGACATCTGTACATAAGGGAATAATTTACTGTTTAATAACTCTTGACTCAATACTGTTAGTATTTCAAATGTAGTTTGCTTTTGGATATGTAAAATTTGTCCAAGGTCTAGAAATTATACTCAAAGTAAATTATTTGGCAGTACATATATTTTTTTTTCTAAGGCTTTTATCAGTTCTCTGGGAGGTTTGATAATGCTTTAAAAGGACTTTTCATTTTTATTCATGTTTTAGTTGTGGATAAGTTTGCATTCAATTTTTCACAGTTTCTTTATTTTAAGAGTTTGGCAATAAAGTTAATTTCAGAAACTTACATGAAGAAGTTAATAAGAAAACTCAGGGCTGGCCAGACAGTTCAACAAATTAAAGCACCTGCTTAGGCAGATACAGGGACCAGGGTTCCAATCCTGGCATGCTGTGCTGGCCCTTCCCCCAGGGCATGCTGAGATGGCCATTGAGATTGGGTGTGGTGGTACGTGCCAGTAATCCCAGTGCTTGGGAAGCTGGAAACAGGAGGATCACTACAAATGCAATCTGTAGTGAGACACTGTAGACCTTGTACTAAATACATTAAAAAAAAAAATAAAAGGAAAACTCAGCAGTATGAAAGGTCAATAAAACTTCTTTAGAAACTATAACATTAGCCTTCTTCTTTAAACACAATTCAGAAACAAAAAGATCTTTATGTTGACAGAATCCCTGGCTGTCATAGCAATGGCTTAGCTACAAGCAACTGGCTTAGCCGAAACCATCCTTTTGGGAATTAGAAAGAATAGAAAAGTAGTGAAGAGAAGAGAAGAGAAGAGAAGAGAAGAGAAGAGAAGAGAAGAGAAGAGAAGAGAAGAGAAGAGAAGAGAAGAGAAGAGAAGAGCAAAAAGAAGAAAAAGGTCACTCTCTTAAGAACGAGAAAAAATAGACAAAAATAGAAACTCAACATGGTGCCTAACTAATGTCATCTATTTTGGTAAGCATGTTTCCAAAGAGGGAAATTCTACGATCCCAGCCTGGCTGCTGCTGTGGGGGACGCTGGCGGCAGTGCAGCCGTGTGCACGCACCAGTCAAGGAGAGGGAGTCGCACCCCTGGATTCTGTCCCGGGGCTGCACTTCATTCTCAAGTTTCTGTAGAAGGCAAGGCTCAGGCCTTCTTCCCTGAACACTTCCCTTGACTCCCACAGTGTGATGCTGCTTACTTCTCCATGTCTGGTTTAGCCCAACTCGCTTATTCCCTCATTTTGGAATGTTCTCATGTGTTTTTCCAATCCTAAATATTTCCCATGATAATAAATGTATCTATGTACTATTTTTCTCCTAGAATACTTTTAGATTTCTACTACCTATAAATAAATTTATATAGTATTTCTGTGGATTGAAATAATGTAATTGTTTTTTAGAACCTAAAACTTTCAAGTCTTGCTTCTACTAATGTTTTAATGCCTGAAGGTTAATTTATTTGAGGGACAGGAAATCTTTGAGTTTAAGATAATAATTAGCTAATTATTTGTGAATAACCTTGGGGCTAAACTTGGAATTTTCTCCAGAGAAGACCTGAATTTGCTGTTTCCTAAGCTACACAAAAAGACACTGCTGAACTGTGGCCAGCCAAGCGCCTTTCAGGTTTCTGAAAACCCCAAGTTTCTCAGGCTCAGCAAACTCATCCACCTCTTGCTACGGGTTAGACTCTGCAGGCAGTATATTTGTCCCTAAAACTAATCAGACAAACTAAATATTTGTGTTTGCTTACTGCTTCAAAGTCTAATGTATCAACAATTACTTTGTTCATTTCTTTGCAAGGGAAGGTACTACTCTTCCTGTTGGGACATAGATATATTTTACAAAGATACAGCTGGTTCCAGAGTGTCCTTTACAATGAACAATCCACATAGTGCAAAAAGAAGTTCTATTCTATTCTTATTTAATGCCTCAACATTAAAAAAAAAAAAACTATCAAACAGTTTAAGGGCACAACAACTGTAAATACCTTTGGTATATTTTCTTATTTCCTAGCTTAGAATCTTTATCTTGTTGTATTCACATTTTCTCCTTTTCTTCACTTGGTATATTTTGAATATTGACAGGTGTTTTGATGTCAGGCTACTGATATCAGAAGTCAAACATGAGTTCGAGACAGCTGTCCTGTGGCAGTTTCTGGTGTTCCCTATCCACTTATGGATGAAAGTTTAGGGATGAAAATTTTGTTTAACTGTCATTGCACAAGTGCAGGTAAACTATTAAGTCAACTGAAGAAATATTCTCACTTAGAATAATTGTGCCTTCTAGCCTACCTGAGACCTTCTCCACATCTAGGCTAGGATTTACAGAACTAATGATGAGCCCTGCTCCAAAGAGGGAGTCTCGACCCTGCTTGACCTCTACATGCCAGAGAGTACTGACCTTGTTTCTTTTCCCTACTTCTCTACTTCTGTGGCCACCAACAACCCCTTTGATCCTTCATAAAACAAGAAACCTGAGAACATAAACTCAATGAACTTTAATCCAGGCTCAAGGTAGGAAAATGATTTTCAAGATTCTGCTGCATCACTTCAGAATTCTCTGTCTCTTTTCTTTAAGTTTGGAACTTCTTATGTGGGATTTAAACTATAACTGTATTTAGCTACTAATATTAACATTATTTTAGTTTATATTTTGGTTTGTTTCTGTTTGAAGACATTGGCTGAAAAAATGGGTATTGATGGTACAGTTCCCTATATGGTACACTGTTTTCCTAACGCTGTCTCTACCACTGGTAATTTACAAAAGTAGTTTCAATGGTTTTGAATTTTCTTATTGGTTCTACAATTTGTAAACTCAAAGAAAAATGTTCATTATCTGAATTTCCTTAAATTACTGTTATTTGAAAAAGTAACATATTGCTATTCTAAGTATCAGATTATAAGTTTTATTTTAATTATCTGTCTTGACCTCTCTCCTAGGTTCATCTCTGTAAATCTACCTACCTATGATGCCTCCTTACATGAACATCTCTAAAATGCCTAGTAATTTTCATATTTAGTGCTAGGCTTGGTGCAGGAAAATTTGAAAATATTGTTTAATCTTAAACAAGGTTAATTATTTGCCCTTCTCCCCAACATCTAAACTATTATGGAAAATGGGAATAGACACAAAGACCTTGACAATAGTTCCTGGCCCTTCCACGTACTAGCAGGACAACTTTTGGACACTTACAGATATTCTCAAAACATTACTATAAATAGTAGTCTGGAATTCAATAATTATTATGATTAACTATGTCTATAGCCACCTAAAGAACATTATACATATTTTCTATAAATACACACACACAAACACAATTACACAAATGTCTAAATTATAATAACTGTTGAGAATATAGTTGCTGAGTTTACTATTAATAACAATTATACATGATAATTTTTCTCAGTGTATTAAAGACATGATTGATTTACAAATCTAGAAACCTGAATTTGGGCCAGAGAGATAGCTCAGTGGTCTAAGCACCTGCCTGAAAAGCACAAGGACCCAGGTTTGCTCCTTGGTACAGCACTCTGTGCCGGGCCCCACAGCAAGTGGGCTACTGCAACAAGGCATGGTGGCACATACCTGCAATCCCAGGACTGGGGAGGCTGAGACAGGAGGCTTGATATGAGTCTGAGCTGCATAGGGAGACCTTGTACCAAGTAAATATATCTATATCTATATCTATATCTATATCTATATCTATATCTATATATCTGATATACCTGAATTTGAATACTGGCTGTATAATTTGTAAATTCAAGCAAGTTGTTTTTCAAATTGAAATCTGGTAATTTTTTTTTGTCCAAATCACTGCAGAAGGGTGTTCATCAATAAAATAGCGATAAAAATCAGTGTGGACTCAGGAAATAATAAAGCCCAAATAGAAACTAACTTGATATTTATGCACAATTTTCATATATCTATGATTTTAACTGACTCATTACTTTTAATTATATTTCTAGTGGCAAATAAATATTGGAAGAAAAGAATTCGCATTTCCTTTCATAACACAGGAATGAGTAGTAGGGCTCTTAGGAGATAGCATAGAAACAGATTGAAAACTAGTATGCTTCAATGAATCACAAGGCACATAATCTACAAAGGAAACTAATCTCCAAATCTGAATATTTCAATCACAACATCAAAAAATAATTTTTAAATTTTAGTTTCACAGATTGTCAACACTTTTGTAAGAAAAGTCTTTTAGCACTTTGAAAAATACAGATTTGTGGGGGCTGGGGAGATGGCTCAGTGGAATAAGCGCTTCCCTGGCAAGCGCAAGGGCCTGAGTTCAATCCCTGGTTCTGCAAAAAAAAGAAAAAAAAAGAAAAGAAAAAGAAAAATACAGATTTGTATCCCCATTACTATTTTACCCCCATTTCCAGCTTAGTTTGTCACAGAAATATTTATTTAGGGGGTGCAGCTGCACAAGAGGGCAGGCCCTACGGTAAGGAGCATAGAGATGGCTCCCACCATCTCTGTGGCACTGAAATTCTACTAAGCGGCTGCTGCTTTGTGTGCACTAAACGCTCATCAGCTAAGTGGATAACATTAATTTGCATGTCTCTGCTTCTGGATCTGTAAGAAATACATCTTCTATAAGAATTTCTGTGTGAAAAAATAGATGATGAATATAAATGTAATAAACTGATAAATGAGAAAACAGTCATTAACTGGTAACCATCACAGTGCTACAGGAGGCTTCATTATTAAATTTTTGTTAGTATAATTGGTAATTTACCAAAACGTTAATTAGAATGGAGGCACGCACTGTATAGAGTGAAGAAGAAGTCTGTTGGGAAGCTATGTTTGAGGATATAAGAATAAAGGATTTAATTACTGATAACTCATGAAGAAATCAATTTTTATTCAAATCTTGGAACATTTTCCATCTTCAATTACTAGCCTTCAGCATTACACTGTCAATTAGTATTTCTTGGTTAATTTATTTTTGTGACACTATTATTGGATACCTGCGACGCTCTTGGCTTTATCCTAGATTACTGGAGATATAGCACTAACCAACACAGACAGTGTTTCTACCTTCAGGGATTAGTGCTCAGTGGGACAGATACTAAAGAAGAGATCAGGTAACTAAATAAAAAATTAAAGTGTCCTAAGTATAATAGGTGCATCATTATACAGTGGGCTATGCAAAAGTAAAGACACACACTAAAAAGTTCTTTAGCCCATGCAGACAGGGCAAATATGGAATTTTAATCTAAAGTCTGATTTCCAGTACTTCTGCCTTTTGCCATACTGTGTTCATTTGGTTATACTCTGAAGTTAAATTTCTAAATTCCAATTGTAAATAAAAAAATAAACATGTAAATATATTTCTGTTGGGGGCTTGGGAGATAGCTCAGTGGTTCAAGTGCCTGCCTGGCAAGTTCAAGGTCCTGGGTTCGATCCCTGGTACTGCACACTGTGCTGGCCAGCCCTGGGCATGTTGAGCTAGCCACCAAAACCAGGCGTGGTGGCATATGCCTGTAATCCCATCACTGGGGTGGTTGAGACAGGAGGATCACTATGAGTCTGAGCTGCATAGTGAGACCCTGTACCAAATAAATAAATATAAGATTCTTTTAAAATTTAAAAATATACATTTCTATTTTTCCTTTCTATTTTCTCTATGGGACCAGTCTTGCACAAGTATTTTTGTGTTAGCATAAGTAGTGCTGTTTTTCTTTTTTCTGTAACCCTTGTTTGCAAAATGGGCTTTATTTTAAGTAATGCAAATATTTTAGTAGTTAATAATGCAAAATATTTCAGATTTAAAAACAATTCCCCATTTTCTTAGTTACAGTAGCATGATTAACTAATTTTAATAACTGCCTTTCTCCAGGCAATGGGAAATAACCCTAAAAGTGTTTTTAGAATATTCATGATAAGTTTTAAATTTAACTTAAATGTATTATATTATGAAGAGGTTATAAGCTCATCCAAAATGTATTACTACAATTAGAGTCATGCCAATACTTTTTCTAAAATATAGGAAAGTGCACTGAATTTTGAATTCTTATAATTGACCTAATATTAAATCTTCTTGATAAATAACTTGACTTTTAACCTTGGGCACTACCTTTCTCTCCATATCAAGTTTTTCATCAATAAAATGCTTATCGTCATACCATCTCATCCAGATTCTCTTTTTAAAGAGATTCTCTCTTTACGCGGACAAATAACTTCGTTTTGAAAACTATTCATAGTCTTGCTTTAGCTGACCCGTGTGACTCGGGACTGGACAGGCCTAGCTGGCTCTAGGAAGCTGGATAATCACCCAGAGATGTTAGGAGCCCGAAAGGCTCAGAATGGAAGCTGCCCAAGAGCTCAGGGGAAGCCCTGTATAGGTTTTCTGCTATGCAGGAAAAGCTGGGAGGCGGGTGCAGAGCAGAGAGAGGGTGAAAGGGCCAGAGAAGCCCACCACCCCAGGAGGGACCCTCACTGACCCCACACAGAAGGGAAGGACACCTGGAGGGTAAGCCCACTCGAGAGGAGCAGCAGGTTCTCCACTAAAACATGGAATTATAAGAAATAAAAAAATGATTGTTTAAGCCACCAAGGTTTGCAGCAGCTTATAATTCAGTAAAGCCTAATTGAAATAACTAATTACACACAAATTTAGCAAATCCCTCAAGTGTTATTCGATCACATTTGGAAGGGCATTTTAAATATTGTTATTAATTTTCAAACCTTATAAATGTAAGTTTTGAAGAAGCAATTAAGGTTCATTAACATTTTCTTCCCCCCCCCCAAAGAGATTGCAGAGGAAGATCAAATTTCAATAACATCTATTTAGCTAATGGCTTTTATTTAAGTCAGCATTAAAATTAATGTTTGAGATCATTATCCATGAACTTTTGGTCCAGTTAGGAAAATTCACACATATTGAACCTGCTTCTAGAAACTGTGAAAACTCATTAAAAAGTCTATTAAGCAACTGGAAGCTCCTTGAAGGAACAAGCTTTTTTATTTTTTCCCAAAATTTTCTTTGTGCCAAGTAATATTACGGCAAGTTCATTTTGGGTAGTTAGGAGTAGCTAGGAATGTTATATAAAATAGTTGCGTAATTTTAGGCACATCACAGAAGCTGTTGTATCTCTGTCTCTGCATCTTAAAAGAGCTCTATTCTGGAAGCATTCATTTGCATAATTTCACAAAACCAATGAAATTCCTATGGTAGAAAGTTATACCATAGAGTCACAAAAATTAAGATCCTATCTGATTTTAAAATGATAATTTTTTAAATCTGTGTTTGGTACAGGATCTCACTACACCTGAACTCACAGTGATCCTCTGGTTTTCAGCTTCCCCAGTGTTGGGATTAGAGGTGTGCACCACCACGTGTGTGGACTCAGTGGCCAGTTCAGCATACCCGGGGCGGGGCCAGTGTGGCACACCATACCAGGGATCCAAGTCGGTCCCTGCACTGGGCTAAGCCCGCTCTTAGTCCGCTGAGCTATTTCACTGGCCCATAGCATGATAATTTTCAATGAGATAGATGATACAATGGTAGAGAGTTGAAAGATTTCTAGAGTCTCTTCTTTTACTATTTTCCTAAATTTCTTGAAAAACTTATGATGAAACAGATATCTACATGATGCCACTCCTTCGATAGGAGCAGTAGAATATGACCACCAGTTTTACTATCTCCTGCTTGATATCAGCTAACTGACTTATTACTAATGCAGTCACATATATTTTTGCCTTTCTGCAAATAGTATACAAGACTTATCATTTATTGAATTTGTTGTAGTTAACTGTAGGATGTTTCATGATACTTGTATACATACAAACATTAATCCTTGCAACAGCTTGAGTGAGGAAATAAAAACTTTTAGGGCCATGATGCTGATTTCCTTGCTTTATGAATATTTATAGGCCAAAAGGAAGGACTGGATTTGTTCATGGGAAAAGCAGAATTATCTTAAAATATTGTATGAGAAATCCCAGAATTATATTGGAATACGCACACACAAAGATCAAACGTGCACACTCATTTGAGAATTAAAAGGCTGACTTAATTTCCCTCTCCTGACAGCTGCAGACTGGGTGTCCCACAAGATGAGCAAGCGTTCCACCACCAGGCTCCATCTCCACAGGGCGAAGCCCATAGAGAACTCAAATTTCAACATGACCTGAGTTTCTATGTAATGCATCAATACCATCCAAATGAGCCAAACTTCTCAAATTACTTTCTCTATTCTCCCACAACATTTGACGTAAATTAATCATAAATTATATTTTACTTTAGGACAAATGTTCAATAAAACAGAAAAACAAATATTACATTAAGTACATGTATACTTATTTTCAAATAAAAATATAAAATTTAGTAAGTCTATCTATCTATCTATCTATCTATCTATCTATCTATCTATCTATCTAATGTGTTCAATCTTTAGAAGTCCTTATTCAGTTGGAATAAAATAAAAGTGATACATTCATTAGGCATGCTTCACTTTTGCTCAAGTGAAGAGCAACTTCCTGCTTATAGAAGCAATGTAGAACAGGTCACCCTCCTGGTCACACTGCTCACTGCTGACACACCCACAATTTAAAGGAAGAGAGGTCTATTTTGGGTCTGGCTCCAGTCCAAAGTGTCAGCTCCAAGTCAGGGCAGCACTGCGAACAGCTGCTCTGGCCAAAGCATCCAAAAGCTGAGAGGAAAGGGGGAACGTGGAGAAGGAATAGGTATCTCTCCAGGTCGCACCCACTGTGCTCATCGCTCCTGATCCGACCCTGTCTCAATAGGGGGTTAGCTATAACACCTCATCGTCCAACCAATTTCCAAACACATGAGGCTTTGGGGCCACTTGAGACCTAAATTGTAACAATCATCATTGAAGCGCATGTTAGAGATCTTCACACACATTTTTCCCACCTATAAGTGAATAGAAGGTACAGATGCTGGAAGATTAGGCATTCCAGTTCTCCGCTTTGCCAATTCAACTGCCATCTTTCTCAACCATGAAACATGCTTGTTGTTCAGATGTCACAATATCACTCAAGCCTGTGCTTTATTTGGGGTTTGTTGTTTGTTTGTTGTAGTATTAAAAATTGCACCCAAGAGGGCCGGCCAAATAGCTCAGTGGATTAAAGCACCTACAAGCAGACACAGGGGACGACGGTTCGATCCTCTGTGCTGGCCCCACTGCTGGGGTGTGCTGAGATGGTGATTAAGACTGGGCTTGGTGGTGTGTGCCTGTCATCCCAGCTCTTGGGAAGCTGTGAACAGGTGAATCACTACAAGTCTGATCTAGTAGTGAGACCCTGAACACCCTATAGACCCTTCCTTAAAATACACCAAAAATAAATAAATAAATAAATAAATAAATAAATAAATGAATTGCTTAGGCTGGGGAGATAGATCAGTAGACTAAGTGCTTGCCTGGCAAGTGGAGGGCTTGAGTTCAATCGCCAGTTCCACCAAAAAACAAAAACATAAAAGAATAAAAATACTTTTTAAAAAAAGATTGCACCCAAGGCCTCAGGCATTCTACTAAAGCAGTCTGCAAAGGGCTCCACTGTCAGCTCTTTTACTTTATTTTTTCTTTTGAGACAAGGTCTCCTCACCTGGCTTAAAACTGGCCCTTAAACTCAGAATTCTCCATCCTGAATACCACAAATAGGGAAATTACATGAAACACCACCAAAGCCTGCTGTGTATTCTGCTCCTTTATTATTTTTGGTCATCTTCAAGACTGTCTTCTGACTAATGGACATCTTCAGGAGTCAGTGCATTCACCATTTACTGAATAAACAATGTCACTTCAATACAGTTATTTAAGTCTAAACAGTCATGCTTCTTTGACTCCCAAATTGGAAAACTTTATGCTACCGGCAATGCTGTCTGTTTCAGACTGAGAAAAGTAATGATCCATAAACAAGTACTTTAAGTACAATATGTAGGTCACCAGCCAGCAATCCACTTCCTAGAAAATCACCTGACATCATCCTAGTTGGAATTTTTTTATCCATGTTGCACTCTTTCAAGAAATCAACATGCATACAAACTAGCATACATTAAATGCATAGAGCAAATTAGTGTTTAATTCGTGTGTGTGTGTGTGTGTGTGTGTGTGTGTGTGTATTTTCAGGTTCTTCACAAATGCAAAAGGCCATCAATCTGAATATTTCTTGGAATTCTGATTTTACTGTTGGCCAAAACTGCTTTGTAACATGCCTGCCACTGCATAATAAAGCATCATCCACAAAAACTCACTGTAGACTATGCAGCACTTTCTGAATAATTCACTCTAATTACACTCTGTATTAAAATTCTTCTTTTTAATTTTTTATAACTTTTGACCACATTTGCATGCTTGTATCTGGTAACTGAGCAACTAACTTGAACATAACAATATGCACTGTAACAACCACTGTTGAATTCCTATTATTTAGTGAAATTCTGTGTCATTTCCAATGTTTATTTTTTATTCTCTTTAAAAAAGAAAAAGAAAAACATGTCAGCAGCTGGCCAATCTTTAATGACTGTAATTTAGATGCACCTTTGCTAAATTCAAAGAAAATATTTTATGTTTTCATTTGTCTGAGAATTTTATGAGTAGACTGAGAAATTCATTTACACATGAGCTGCTAGTGACTTACACTCTTCTTTCTTCTCTGGCCTTTATCTATTTGTTAATTTCTAAAGAACTTTCTTATTCACACTATGCTTCTTTTGAAAATTATTTAATCAGTAGAACTGTTTTTGCAAGTTCACTGTGTAAGTAGCACATCATTAAATATCATGCAAGAATAAAAAAAAAATCAGAAAGTTTTAATAGATTGTGTGGGCAATCAGAAATTTTGGAATGGGAGCGTCACAATGTCACGTTTGTGAATCAACTTCTACCTGGAGATGGAACCTTTCCCCAGGGTGCCTTTCTGCCCCATTCTCTGTCTATTGTCAGAACTCATGTTTTGTAGCACTCTGCTTCTAAGTTTGGGCTCTGGCCATAGATTTCTCTTCTCTGCTGTTACTGTCCTTTGCTTCCTTTTCACTATACTATAGTGGGTTTAGGTACAGGACACTTTTCACTGGGAAAAGTTGGGGTGGGAAGAGGGGAGGAATCCAAAGCTTAGTGTACTGGTTCATACATTGTGTCAACTTGAGAAATTTAGAAGTTTAATTAAGTGACTCAGCATAGAGCCCGGATTCTTAGTTGTAAACATCCTCATCCTGTGCAGCAGGAGGGCTCCGACATTGTATGAGCTCTACATCCCCATCCCAGGGTAGCTGGTTTATGATATAAGGAGGGGAGAGAGGCTGGCTAGAAGCTGCAGCTGGTGCCCAGAAGGGAACTTTACTCTTCACTGATTTCTGCTGCCATAAACCACTACTCTCTGCCATGTGACGCTCTGCCTGGGAGCCATCCAAGTATGGACTGAAACCTCCACAAACTGTGAGCCAAATAAACCTTTCCTTTCTTTTATTTAACCTTGATGATATGTCTCAGTCTATGTGTGTTTATATGTACTGGGTATTTTGTCCCAGCGATGAGTAAAAAGTAACAGAGATATTTAGGTTTTACAAATTCAGAGGAACGGATTTTTTTTTTTTTTTTTTCTGGAACCAGGGATTGAACTGAGGCCCTTGCACTTGCCAGGGAAGCACTTAATCCACTGGGCCATCTCCCCAGCCCCAAAAGGAATGGATTTTAAATGTCTAACATTTAATCTCTGTTTCAGTTGGCACAGACATATATATGTATATACAAGCACACACAGACTGAGATATGTTTATAAATAAATGAAACTAAAAGGATAATATGTACTCTGTTCATATAACAACCACAAAAATTATGTCTCTTTGGGCCAGGTATAGTTCAGTGGTACAGCACCTATCTCACAAGTGCACAATCCTGAGTTTGATTGCTGGTACCAAAATATGTCTTTTTGACACAGGTATACTTGGACAATAACCCCCATGACTGAAGTAGCCAAAGTGAGTCCAATACTTCAGACCGAATGTAATGGCCAATACACTGTGTCAATTTGGCTGGATCACCTGGGGGTTCCACACTCAGGGCTGTGAGGGCCCCACCCTAGAGGAACTCAGTACAAAAAGGAGATATAAAGGGGCTGAGGAAAGATTCAGCACTCTGCTTCCTTGGATGAACTCAGTCTTCCCAGTCAGCGTGGACTTCATCTCCTGGCTTCCAGCGCAGACTCTTCAGCCTCCAGATTGGATCCTTCAGCTTTCTGTTGCAGATTCTCCAGTTTTCCGTGGCAGCAACCATTAGAAACCAGTAAAAACTGTTAGAAACTGTTAGATATGGAACACTGCAGTGAGTTTCAAAACCTTGGGACTGAATCCTTTGGTCAGTGATGTGCAGACACTTGGCACACTTCCTCATCCAACTCTGTGAACGGTACATCTCATGTTATACCTGTTCCTTGTATTATATCTGTTCCTCTAGTAAAACTCTGACTAAAACACAAAACTGGAAATATAGGTACTCAATTCTCAGGTTAGTAAAACATAAGCAGAAGCATAAAAATGTCACCATAGTGACATAGAGAGCGATTCCACTTAGGGTGAGCTGGGAAGAGTGGTAGAGGAGATTGCAGCACACTCAGGACTGCACTGAGAGTGAAGACTCTTTTCTGATATTCGTTTCCTCCTTCTATGGAAAGGAGAGATAAATCCCATCGCTAGACCGTTATTCCAGTGGGATAAGCTTTGATAAATAGACATGTAGAGTCACATCTCAAAGCATATAACATATGACTTTCAAGATATTAGTTTTTCTTGACCCCTTACTAAGTAAAAATGATCAGTTTTGAGTCAACTGTAAGATTATCTATGGTTTAGCTTTGCTAACATTGTCAAGATTCCTTCTGAAAATACCAAGCTTTGCTCCATTACAAATCATATAATTTTTAGTTGTTAAGAAAATCTGAATGAATCAATTCCTATCTTAAGTCACCTTCTGTTACACTGTGTTGGTTTAACTGAGTCCCATAATTAATGATAAAATGGATGTGCTTATTTAAGGCTGTTCCTTAACCAAGAGCTGATAATTGCACAATTTCACGTTGGAGAGACATGGGCTACGCTAGAACATTATTTTGTCCAATGCAAGGGAAACTAATGCTATCAGAATGCCACCCATGGGGGCAAGGGTCATGGCTGATGCATTTCAGAAAGTTTTAAGAGAAAACACTGAAAAAACTTAGGCCAAAGCAATATTTGCTAGAGATCATGTTGTTGTTTGATTATAGTTCTGATTAAATACATGACAGAAGTTAGCACCACACTTAGGTGGCTAAAAGATACTAGGAAGAGGTAAATGGACATGACTACATGCACCAGAAATTGCCTCAGTATCTTGACATTCTTCTGAAAGAGCCAGTTAGCACATCACTTACAAACCAATTAAGTGTAAAACAACTTCAGTGTTAGAACTGACAGATGCAAAGTTAGCTTTCCTGCGTTGCCACAATGCTGTCTACACAGCAGTCTGAACATGATTCACCATCATGTATTCTACTTATAAATCAAAGAGCAAACTGCATTTCTCAGCTTTCTCTGTCATTGATTGTGCTGCTCATGTGACACAGAAGTGTCAAGTCTACACCTGGACCTATCTGGTCCCCGAAGACTCCCAACTAGCTGCTCCATGACTGTCTCCCTTTTGTTGATCTTTCCAAAGTTGTCATTTTACTTTATTCTGTACGAATTATGTATAAAAGGAATGAAAATGTTTTCTATCTGTGGAATCAAATAAAGAATTGTTTTATAGGCTATGAACAAACTTATCACACAGCCAACACCCAGCAATCTTGTGCAGGTTTCACCAACACCGCCTAAGTATTGGGTTTTTATCTATCTAGAAATACAATTCTGAACATTTGTACAGAAAATAGAATAGATGAGAAGAGTTGCCCTCTTGTTTTTGGTAATTTAATAAGGTTTTAAAATATATGGAGAAATTCCTCAAATACATAAGGCAAAATAAAGAAAAAATAAGAGTGTTTTATATACAAAGAAAAACAGTTTAGATTTTAAATTTTATCAATTTCAGTTGTCATTTTAGTTGTATAAGAAGTCATTAACTTAATAAGGAAATTTAAACAGAAAAACATACCTCTTCTAACTCAGCAGTGTTCCAATAAGCCTAATTTACTAAAAATTAACTGTTATAGTTTATAAGAACACTTATCAAGATGAATCCCTCATAACTGTAATTATCTCCATTTATTGAAAGTTATGGAAAAATTGTGAAGGAAACATTTTTAATTGAAGAAAAGATGCAAGACTGAATTAAATGCTCACTGTAACCACAAAACACTAATACATTTATTACTGTATTCAATCATTTTAATGTTTAATATTTGCTATTATCCTAATTTCCTTTCCTATTTTTCTAATTTATTTGAATTATCTGCTTTGTACATTTTATTTATCATTTCACCCACAAATTGATGTAGCTGTCATTAAAATTCAATTCCTATTTTATCAACAAATACTAACATGTCTCTTTCATAAATCTACTTATAAATCTTAACTGTTAGAGACAAAAATTACCTATTTTTCTATATTAAATATATGTAAATACACATTAAAATTTAGATTACAATGTGCACCATTTGTAATTACTGATTTCTTATTTCATTTGAATAACATTTTAAAATGTCTGGATTTTATCTTTTTTTTTTTTTTTTTTTTTTTTTTTTTTTTTTTCTTCTTCAGTACTGGGGATTGAACTCAGGACCCTACACTTGCCAGGCAGGTATTCTACTTATTCTACTGAGCTATCTCCCCAGCCCTGGATTTTATCTTAATACTTGTTTAAATCTAAAGTGCACGTACTATGTCTAAATCCTGCACACAGGAGCCCACCTACCTATGTACATGGGTTCACTAGCCTGTTTATTGGCATTCTTCAAAGTACCTGATGCCTACAAATTAGTTTATTTTGGTTGTTTATTTTAGTGGGTTCAGTCCATGCCAGGCTGGCTCCATGGTAGAAATGCTGAAGAGGAAAGATGTGATGCCTGAAAGCTGCTCAAGTCACAGAAAGCAAAAAAGGAAAGAAAGAGCAAGCAAGGGGTGAGAAGGTACCAAGTTAGCTCACACTCTGAAGGGACAACTAGGCCCTATCTGCCAACTTCACAGGAATTCCTCAGTGGATTAGCAATCTAATCAGTGTCCTCGGGATCCTCTCCCCTTCCCAAAGCCACATACACATTCTTCTATGAGACTCCAGGAAAACTCTTATCTGTGAGTCCCTATAAAAATTTAAGAAATTTAATTTTAAAAAGCAGTGTTTAAATACACTGGAACAAGGTAAGGCCTCCCACTCCAAAGGTGGGGAACAACGGGACAGAAAGTTATCAAACCAATGTGAGACAGAAAAACAAAAGGACAAACCCTAAAAGTCCACCATCTGAGTGAGTTGTGGAATATGAGCTCAAAGCCTGTGGCTTGCATTCTCACATCTTTGGTCTTGCTGGTCGCAGGCTACATGGCCTGTCTCTCAAACTGACTCCACTACGGCCTTTGTTTTTCTTAGAAGATATCCCAAATTCCTATTTCCCCTGGTTTCCACACACCTCTGGCTTTGTTCTCACAATTGCATGCATTTCCCCTTGAGGTGATCAAAGTTTATGTTTGGCATACCTGAAAAACTAGCATCACATGGATTAAACTCTGGACAATCAGGGTGGTTTCTAGCAAGATTTCAAATAAAGGCCAGTGAGGCCAAGGACTGATCCCCTGGTGGAACATTAGCAGCCTGTCATCCACCAAACTTAGCTACTCAGGCCTTGGAGTCTCAGAACTCAGAGAAACACTTCCCTAGGCACCTCTGAATGGGTAGGGAACCCTGAGGAAATCTGCTCAGAGTAAAGGCTTTCAAAGGCGCTAATCCTCTTGAGCTCTTAACCCTGAGAATGGTGCTCTCAGGGAGGTTATGAGGTGTTCCCGAGGCTACATTTACACTGATCCAGTGCAAAGCAGTTGGCTTCCTTTTAACATCTTTAGTATCTTCCGCAAGCGCACTCTACTTAGCCCTAAATTTACACAAGCTTCCTTCTGACCAGATGATAAGTAGTTTATATCCTTCGCCTCTTCTTTTTGTCCCTGATTGTTATGGCATATCTGGCTAAAAGCAGCCAGTGATAAACCATGCCATGTCGGGCTTCTGTGAGATTTACTCTGCCAGATAACTGCCTGCCACCTATAAATTTCCTGTCACATAAGATCTTAGGACCTGAACAGAATACAGATTCTTTGCCAGAACTAAACATGTAGGACAACTAGTCCAGTTTCCCATAGAAACATTATAGAAATACAAAGCTACAAATAATCTTTAATCCTTACACCAGCCATAGCTAGTTTCATCCTCATGTGAAACTACACGTAACTAGTCTTTACTGGCTACATGCCTTTCCAGATTCTTGGTATCCTAGCTCTGCCCCAAATAACTTATTCCAGGGCTTCTAGAGCAGACACCTTAAAATCCTTCCAAACTCTCCACATAAACTAATCCCAAAGGCTTCTGGAACACACGATCAGGTACTAGCACAAGGACAGTTCCAGACCTGGTACCAGCACTCTTTTCTACTCTTTTCTTTTCTACTCTTTTCTTTTCTACTCTTTTCTTTTTGGTGGAACCAGGGATTGAACTCAGGCCCTTGCACTTGCCAGAGAAGCGCTTATTCTACTGAGCCATCTCCCCAGCCCCTCCGGAACTTTTTTCTATCATGTACTTTCCTATTTTCTGGAGCAAAATAATTGACAAATACAAACTAAAGGAAAAGAGATTTTACTTTGGTACACAAACTCAGTGTGTTCAGTCTACAATATGCTGACCCAAAGACACAAATTATATTGAAACCTGAAGAACCTGCCTCTGCACCTCATCACTTCTCCCCAGACTACCTCTTCTCTGCCCATATTGATCTTCTGTGCACTTCCTTAGGACGTAAAACTTTTTCTTTCTCTTGGACATTTCTTATATAAGTCTCTACGAATTTAATCACTGTAGTTTACTCTGTCTTAAAGACAAATTTTGCATAGAACATTTTGCATCTCATTTTCTGCTTTTCTTTTTATTCATGGTGCTTACTGCAACTGAGGTTAATTTATGGTACATACTTGATCACTGTTATTTTATCTACCTCTTCTCACCAATTTTGTAGAGTTATGACATAATCAAAGCCCATATTTTGATAAGACTGTGCAAGAGCTAATATAACCTTGAAGTGGGCATTAACATACAATGCTGACTTTCTTTCAGAAAGTACCAGAAGTATAAGCATGCTTCATTTTATTGGAGATGTGTTAAAGCTGGACTGACACAAAATGACACAAAAACCTTGGCTCCATGCCCCCTCTAAATTCTTATCTAAAAATATTAAACTCTAGAAATAATGCTTGGGAGAAATTCTTTTTTACTTTAATCTCTCTCTCTCTCTCTCTCTCTCTCTCTCTCTCTCTCTCTCTCTCTCTCTCTTTTTTGCGGAACCAGGGATTGTACTCAGACCCTTGCACTTGCCAGGGAAGTGCTTATTTCACTGAGCCATCTCCCTGGCCCCTAATATCTCATTGTTAAAATAGTTATATTAGTAATCTTTAAAATTGTTCCTGGAACATTAATGAAGATTCTCATTTATTATTCAGAACATATGCATTTTATAAAAATTTCCTATATGTGTTTTTAAGTATGTAAATTATGATTTAGCACCTTTATTATTTCTATTAAGTGTTTGGTGAATCAGCTGGAATTTGTGACATTGAGGTGAGTCTTAGCAGGATTTAGAATAAATTGTTTCTATTTTATGATTAAATGTGTAGCATTAACTTGACAGTAAAATGTTGAACTACAATGATGGTTTATAAGCATTTCATGATATATAAATATTCTGATGCTAAAGGCAAATGAGACACTCCCTTATACATTGAACATGTTTTCATCTGTGAAACAGACAAAATAAAAGAGGAGTGTACTTTACACCTGATCTTAGCCAAAAGGCCGAGAAGCGATATGTACTTTAATAGTTTCCTCCTGGTGGTGAAAACTTGGGATGTTCCATAGTTTCTCTATCGCCTTTGATTTTTCTAGCTGATCACTTGGCTATGTTATATAGCTAGGTAAAAATGAAAAAAGTATACAAACTGAAAGCAATATTTTATATTCTGAGTATTAATGTTGATTTCATAGTATTGAGACTATTTTTGATATGTTTCCATGACAAGATGCATACTTATTAAAAAAATAGAGTAATGTATGAAACCGAAGTGTAGATGATTGTTAATAAAGAAGCAGCATAGAAATACATGGCAAGAAACTCATCTGTAATGTTTATAGCAGTCATTGCTAGTTATAGAGCTTTAGCAAAGTCCCACATTGAATTGAAAGTCCTCAAAATATATCTGGCAGTATTTGAGTGACAACTCTTTGTCATATTGAGTACTAGCTCTTGGGCCTATATAACTTTTAACCTAAGTTTGCAGACCAAAGATTAGAGAAATAGAGGGGCTGCAAGGATAGCCAACATTTTGACCATAGCCTTTCAAGCTCAGTGAAAACTTAGGACATAGGAGAACCTGTACTGTAACATCATGTAACTCAGTTGGGTCCCAAATTTTCTGATCAAGGACATTATGGGGCCACAGAGCAACGTGATCGATGACGTAGAGTGTGCCTACAGAGAGTCACATGGAGAGAAAACATTCTCTCAGGCTTTCACAGAGAGCAAATTGGTCAAGCAATGGCCGTGACTCATTTACAACACTGACACTGACAAAGGATCTACAAACTGCGGTACAGGGTTACAGGATAAATCCTGAGGGTACTTGACTGACCTTATCAGATACAAAAGTTACATTTCTTGTTATACAGGTCTTGCTTTATCTTGGTCTTAACCATCCAGCAGAAAAGTATAAAAATGAGGTATATAAAGTAAAATCATGTTAATATGCTGAGCTGTGAAAGGCTCAAGTCAACAACTTCTGTGGATAACCCACTACTATTGTGGACTGCTGGACTGTGTTGGATGGTTTTGCTGAATTCACGCACCTACAGTATTTAGATGTCAATTGAATATCCATTTCTGAGAGGACTAAACAAAAAAAGGGGATACAAGGAAAGACCATTTTGTATCTGTATATGCAGAATAGTTAGGATAGATATACAGCTACTTTCGCTTAATTCAATGAGAAGGAAGATTTGTACTAATAGTGTTTGCACAGGATTTTCTGTCTGCATCTTGTACTATGGATAACCACTAGGAAGATAGCCACGTACAATGTTTTAATTATTGAAACTTTCTTATTAATCAGTTTTGAAACTGTCTCATTGATATTTGTTTCTCAATAAAATAAAATAAATAAAAATAAAAATAAACTTTTAGCAAATTTCATTTTGTTATTTACTTTTAGAACTGGTAGGGGCTGGGGATGCAGCTCAGTGGTAGAGCACTTGCCTAGCATGCACAAGGCTCTGGGTTTAATCCTCACTACTACAAATGAAAGAAAGAAAGAAAGAAAGAAAGAAAGAAAGAAAGAAAGAAAGAAAGATCAAAAGAATTATCAAAAATCTTTGGAGAGAAATGCAGTGTCAGCCTTTGCATCTTGGACTTCTGAGATGACATTAAGTATGTGAAGAAAGACTTTCAGGGTGAAGCTGAAGCTGAAACCTGGAGCTTGGTGGGCAGAGGAAGGTCAACTATGCCACTGCCAAGATCTCCAGGTTATCAATGGAATTAACAGCAGGGAGGTGGAGGAAAATTTGAGGAAAAGTTTTGAATTCATGAAAGGAAAATCATGAATAGAGAAGAAAGAGGCCAAGATGAGGCCCTCAGGTACCTGTGGCTGGGGAGTAGACTAAGGTAGATCCTAGAAGGGAAAGAAAAGCAGTCAGGGAAGAAAATGCATACGGGAGACCAAGAAAACTGTTGTGAGCATTACTGAGAGGAGATAAAATTGAGTGAGGGAGTGTTTTGTGAACTGAATGTGAAATGCGTGTAAGTTATAGTTGAGCTCAGCCAGGCCACAAGCAATCTGGGGTGGTTGACAGTGCAGGTTTGGATAACAGCTCAGGTGAACTAAATCAAACTAGTGGTGTTTGTCCGGGAGAAGTTGAAGCATGAGAAAAATTCCAATTGCTACAAAAGAGAGGTTACAGAGAGGGTGCAAGTGCAGTAAGACCGAGGCCTGAGCTAGTGACCAAGAGTCAAAGGTAAACTGCCCAGTGCATTGGAAGTCTAGTGAGTGGTCAGTCACCAGGCTGCGGTAGAGCTCAGAAAACCATAAACACTCAATGTCATTCTTACTCTCAGCACAAATAGTGTAAACTTTTTGAATTTTCATTCACTCACACTTAGAATAATTATAGTAGCTACTCCATAGGATTCTTTGAAAAGATATCCAAATTCCTGAAATTCCCTTGTCATAATGCCAGCATAGCACACACGCGGTCTTCACAAGCATCACTACTGGCCATACAACACCCTGCCCTGCAGTGGGACTTTACAGGGTCCCTCCAGCAAGAAGGAGGCACTAGACATGAGCCGCAGCTGCCTGACCTCCGACTTTCTAACCTTGCTACTGGGAGCTGAATACAATATTATTATTTACGAATTTAAAAAATGATATCATTGCCACCACTGTAGTTCATTGAGACTCAAGTCAGACACTGTTTCTAATAATCTCTTCTTCCTCCTTTAGAGCAATAATGCTTTTGGTAGCCAGCTAGACAGGGAGTCCACGCATCTATATTAGTGCGTGACCTTGAGTGCCTGAAAATTTTATGAAATACGGAGTCATTTTAAAGTTGAATTCCATCATTTTCTATGAACTATAAAATCTTGCGTTTTAATTCTGAATACATTTTGACAGAGACAGAATTTCAAGTTGTAAAAATCCTCCCCATATACTTGCTCATACATCATTTCAGAGTTCACATGCAAAGGCCATGAATATGAGCATGAATTCCTTCATGAAGGATGCTGGCTTAATAGTGAGAAACACTGTTAAATTCATTTACAGACAGACCTGGCCTCACCGTCAATTACACCATATCATCAACTTAGCACCATAACCAAGTTCTTTAATCTGAGACTTCAGTATTTATCTTCTTTGGCAAAGTAACTGAACAACTAAGGCTCACTAAGTGTTTTGCATTCACATATTTCTCAGCTTTATTTATAGCAAAAACACCCATTTGCCTAGCTTGCGGTAAAATGTTGTACATGAGGAGAACATGGGACAGCCCAGTGGAGGTGAACCTATGGGACGCTCCTTGCTGGTCTTTGAAGACAAGGCTCTTAATGTGTGAGTGGTTTTCCCTACACTACAACCTCAGTCTTCGGATGTTAATTGCAGTGTTGGCACTCTTCGATAAGGACGTGGCTCTGGGGACTGGGCACTGGTCTCTAAAAGCCCTGCTATCACTCTCAAGGCCGACTCACACAGGGAGAAGGCAGGAGCCTGGGAAGAAGCAGCTGTGTGTGCTGTTTCCTGTCTGCCTATGAGCAGGATCCCTATTGGTAGAGCAAAGCTACAAGATTCTAGGAAAATCAATTTCTAAATTCTCCTAAGCAGCAGCTGATGGTTACTACAGAGCTGTAAGATATCTTTCTGCAAGAAATGAGCTTTCAAAATCATTAGTAAATGTGTCTGACTTGGAAATCACATCTTAACATGAAATGGCCATGATACTTTGACAAATGTACTTCTCATCTACCAAAAATCCAGTTTTTTGTGGGATTCTTATAATGTGGAGACAATGTATATGGACAGTCTATCAAAATGAGTATGTTTTATGAAATGGTAGTGAAGATATTGTTGTTAATAAAAGTAAATATTTTATTCATACCAGATTTATGAAGCTGCCTTTTCTATATTTGCCCCACTAATATGACATAGCAGCATTCTACTTTATGAGAAGCATCTAAAACTTGAAATGATGACATTGAACCTAACAGATAATCCAGATAATGCATCAGTGTATTCGTGTAGACTCCATCAATGGTACTTCACATGTTCTATCTTCTTTGAGAAGAGGAATATTAACAGTGGTCCTGAAATTGAACAGAAGATTGAATCTTGATGCTGCAGATTACTGGTTTGGCTGAGAAATTAAGGTGTACCCTGTTCTTTAATTATTTTTCTTAAATTGTCAAAACATCATGCCTCCTATAATAAGAGGTTTGTGAATTTGCATAGCATTTCCATAGCAATTTTGGGGCACCTGTTTATATGGGAACATGCCTATAAACATGAATAATAAAAGCAAACACAGCTGTGAAGGCCAAGTTGCTTTATCTCTCTAGTTACTATCAGATTTCTAAAAATTCCTTTTGGCAAATGTTATTTTAAATGATTAATAGAAATGTTGTGTTTTGTTGGAACAACCTTGCCTTGTGTGACTGCCTAACATATAGTTTACAAATTGTGAGGAAACCTGGAGTGTGGTGGAGACTTCTGAGCACAGTAAAGAGAATTAAAAGATGTGTATCTTACCTTGTGTTTCATCAAACTAGAGGAAGTTATTTAAATGACAGCTTCACCTGCACAATGCAATATGATCTGGTTCAGTGCTTCATCAAACAAGCCCTTTAAGGGCCAGCAAAATAGCTCAGCAGACTAAACACCTGCTTTGGCAAGCACAAGGACCAGGGTTCAATCCCTGGTCCTGCACACCATGGCGACCCTGCCCCCGGGGCATGCTGAAATGGCAATGGAATTGGGCTTGGTGGTGCACTCCTGTAATCCCAGCGCTGGGGAAGCTGAAAACAGAAGGATCACTACAAGTCCAAGCTGTGCAGTGAGACCCTGTACCAAATACATAAATGAAGAAAAAAACTGTACCAAATACATAAATGAAAAAAAAAATAAAACAAAGCCCTTCAAAGCTCAACTCAACTTACCAAAATAGATTTTCCACATGAGAGTAAGTTTTCAATATTGCTGGTTTTTAGAAAAAGGCAGATATAGATGAAAAAACAATACTGCTCTTTTTTCTAAAACATACTCTGACAAATAGCACACTGACATTACATCTGAATGTATTTTTTTTCTCCTTCCCACTTTGAACAGGAAATACAGGCAATGGTATCAAAGGCATCATAAATATTTAATCCTATTTCATTCCCAAATATTTTTCACGGGGCACTTAAATGATGAAACAACTTCAAGCACTCGTCTCCTGGCCTACGCCTAGGTCTGAGGGTCTGTGTCTACGAATGATATCACAGGCACAGCATCGAGTACACAGCCTGGCTGGATACACAATGAGCACTAGCTGTAGTCTGACAATTCCTGCTTCACTTTCTGAAACAAATGGACTTTCATTTCTTTGAGCCTTATAAAACCCAGCAAAACACCACCTGTTTTAGGTAACTAGAAAAGTTTCACCATCCTTGTGCCATCAAACACAGAGATTTATAATCATCATTCACATTTCAATTCCCTCCTTTTAAAAATTGCTTCATAAAACCATCTGTTCCATAAATCACATCTGTTAGCATTATCAACTCTCCTGCAGATTGAATCCACTTAATATTCTTTGCCATTCTAAAGAGTTATAGAAGTTAGAAAAGTATCTCTTTTTTTTGTATTTTAGGGAAGGGTTTATAGGGTATTCAGGGTCTTACTACTAGATCAGACTCTCAGACTCCTAGTGATCTGCCTGTTTACAGCCTCCCAAGAGCTGGTATTACAGGCACGCGCCACCACACCCAGTCTCAGTTGCTGTCTCAGTGCGCCCTGGAAGCACAGACGGCATGGCAGGCCTGGGGTCACTATCTTGAATAATAATGAACTGTGACACTTTACATAATAACAGTATTCAATATTGTAATACTAGGCATGATGACTGCTGTCACACTTTTATTGGATGTCTACTCAGCAAGATCAAAGATACATATTAGAACATTCTATGTGTAAAATTAAAAATATATACTTAATAATAGTGATGTCATTAGAGTTGTGAACACAGAACAATTTATATTACATGATACGACTGTAGTGAAAGTGGCAATTGAAAGTCAATCACACGAACTCATGAACAGTCACATACCTTCTCTGCCCCACCCCAGGCCAAGGGCTTTCTTACTGCACTACATTTTCAGGCCTTTTTCTAATGTTTGTTTTGAGACAGGGTCTTGCTCTGTCACTGAAGTAGCCCAGTCTAGCCTTGAACTTGTTTCTCCTGCCTCAGGCTCCCAGAGTGCTGGGATTACTGGCATGTGTCACCACATCTGTGTCATTTTTTTTTAATTTTACAAAATAAATTACAAGGAAAATTAAATTACAATTATAGTCTTTCTTTTAGTTTTTGAAATTGGCTCTCAACACAATTACTTACCTTTTCTTACATATTTTTCCTGACATTAGCAAAATTATTGTTCCAGGTCTTTTCTGACCTCTCCCTTTACTTTCTTATCCCAAATGACATGTTACCCCAGAGGACACTGCCTCCTCTGCACATTCATGGGTTGAGCTTCACATCTCTGCAGACCCTGAGCTCAGTGGTAGAGGCCCTGACCACTTCCCATTGCTGCCTCCAGAATGTCACAGTTCATCTTCTCCAAAACATTCAGCTTTCAGAGCCCAGTCATTAATCAAAAGCTCACTTACAGTTTCTGATAGATTTTTCAGTATTTTCTTTATTTCCTGATAGCTTTTCTTTTCTTTCCCTTCCACTTCCTTCCTTCCTCCTTCCCTCCCTCTCTCCCTTCCTTCCTCCCTATGTCTCTCCCTCCCTCCCTCCCTCCCATCCAACATGCTCTCACTCTAGTTCATAATGGCCTTGAGTTTACAATGTAGCCAAAGCTGGCCCCCAACTCATAGAAATCATCTTGACTCAGCCTCCTGAGTGCTCAGATTGCAGGCATGCACCACCATGCCACGCTTAATCACTGGCCATATTATTTGAATACATAACATCTAGCTATTGTCTCCTCTCTCCTAAAAGAACTGAATACTTTTGGTGGTGTCATTTCCAAGACAGTAAGGTTCTATAATCGCCTTTTCTCTCATAATCTAATTGCTTAACCTCCCTCGATTATTCCATGTCATATCATTACCCAGAACCGCGCTGCCTGTATTTTAGAAGTGGGAGTGAAATATCCCAATTTCAGCTTTCTCTTTTCTGACCCGCTCACTATAACATGGTGATTGCCACAGCCTGCTAAGCTGCATATCCTTTCTGGGACACACACACACTCTCTCCTCTGTACTGTTTTACTCTCCACTCACTCGATTTACATGTAAGAATCATTATATAAAATATAGCTTGGAAACATTTTCAATGTAGTCCTCTACTCTCCCATTAAAAACAAATTCCGACCTCTGGTTAAATGCTCTGCTCATTACTTTTTCCTATGTGAGCAGCTCGCACTCCTGGGAGAAAGAATGTACACAGCCACAAACTGTACGTTCTCCTTCTTACTTGTGTCTCTTGGTCTTCTGCTCCAAAGCTGTCGCTAGCACCTTCGGTGGTTTCTGTGCAGATGCCATCCCTGCCAAAGCCTCCTTCAGTCGTGGGTGGGGTTGTTGAGAGGTGGCTGGATCTAGACCGTGTGATGCTTGCACTCAGGACATGAGGCTGGTGTTCACCCATGGTGCAAAGTTAAGACTAAGGGTGTTCCAGTTGGTGGGGGTGCTAGCTGTCCCAGGGCAAGTGGCCCTGTAGACTATAGGAGACTGAAACAAGACCGCTGGGGTCAATTTTCTGCTTCAGTATCCCACTGCTTGCGCCTTCTGCTTTCTACCTGCCAGGAAGTGTTGCCTCTCTGCCTGCCGCCCTGCCTTGGAGCCAGCCAATTATGAACTGAAAGTTCTAAAAACTGTGAGCTACAATAAACCTTACCTCTCTTAATTTTGGATGTTGGTATTTGGCCTCAGCAAGTAAAGTAACTAAGAAAAAAAATCTTACATGTATTCTAGCTCCTTCGATTTTTTTTCCTCACATCCCACTGCACCTGAAGGCCTCACACTGCCTCTCCTTGCTTCTGCCATGACCATTCTGATCTAACCATGGACTTCTTTCACTGATCTCATTATGATTGGCCCTTATCATGCCTGTCTGTTCTGTTTTCCCCTAAAGTCTATGTCGTAGCCACAATGAATGCTTATAAATTTAAAAGAGTATATTTTTCTTTTGATTTGAGGGTTAATCAAGGCTTAATCTCAAGCAAAACCAAAATTCTTTTTAATGGCCTACAGGGTAGGTCCTAATGACTTAGTTTTACATATTCATCCTCACCCTGTGCAAGCTATCACTCTAACACTCCATCTAAACTTATCACCCAAAGTAAGATGCTAGGACTAGTATCATTGACATCACTACAGATTACATTATGAACGGAAACATTAGCAGAAATGACATCAAAATAGAATCTACATATCAAAGGCCAGGGAGATAGCTCAGTAGAATAAGCGCTTGACTGGCAAGCACAGGGTCCTGAATTCAATCCTTGCTACTGAAAAAAAAAATGTTTTCTGTGCCTACTACATCTGAATAGCGGATTTCTGGGTTGGAAGATATTTTGATTTTAATCTTTCTCTTTCAACACTTACAAATCCTATCTTGAAAATTTAGGGTACGCCCTCATTAGTTTGCATAAATCCAAAACCTGGTTCTTATTTGGATGGCTCTAAGCCATATGTCTCCTGTTAAGACACCTCAATATCTCAAATTCTTTCTATTATTTCTTTGCTTTAAAAGCTCATCCCCAAGGCAATACTTATTTGCTTAACAAAATTGTCAATGTATCAAATATTTCTTCATTGTTCATATAAAGATATCTCTATTGTTTCCTTTGTTTCTAAAAAATCCAAAGTAAGAGCCAGCCAAATACCTCAGTGGACTAAAGTGCCTGCAAGCAGGTGCAGGGGCTGGGATTCAGGCCTGGGGCCTGCCATGCTGGCCCTGCCCCAAGGATGCACTGAGACCACAATTGAGACTGGGTGTGGTGGCTCGTGCGTGTAATCCCAGCTCTTGGGAGGCTGTAAACAAGAGGGTCACTACAAGTTCAATCTAGTAGTGAGACCCTGAACACCCTGTAGACCCTTCCCTAAAATACAAAAAAACAAACAAACTAAAAAAACCCTCCAAAATAGTACAACCCTCCCTTTTTAAGCAGTACAAACTCTATTAGGAATGTACTTTTCTGTATTTTGTTCCAATCTCTATTAAAGCACTTGGGAAAGGTCCTTATATACAGTATACATGCAATGAATATTTGGAGACTAAATTATTATTTTTTGTATTTTAGGATGGGTCTACAGCATCTTTTGCAGACTAAATTAGAGTGAGTGGTCATTCATATGAATGTGTCAATAATTCTAATTAGATGTTTGAAATCTTTAGATTTTTCTCCTCAAAAAAAGTAATCAAGCCAATTAACCTAGGTAGAATATAATAGTGATTTTAATAACATCACTATTTAATTTATTATTGCAGTTTAAATATTAGCTATAGAGTAAGCTTCTTCCTTTTCTCTCAAATATCTGTTTTGTGCTGTCCTCTTTGCTTTGCCCCCTTCCTCGAGCCAGATTGCCACCTCTCCCTGCCTTGATTGCTCTGATGACCTCAATCAAAGCGCAATTACCTAGTGAGGTGCAAGGTCCTTATGCCTATCAAGTAGAGACTGAGCACACCTGAAGAAACAGCTGCAGTTCTTTTTGGGATGACATTATTGCCACAAAATTTGATTCTGAAAATATGTGATGCATGTAAAATCCATGATAAGTGGCTGATTTATTTCTAAGTTTTGTAGGGCATCTATTTCTTTCTACTAAAAGCCACATTTTGTAAAGGCAAAATAAATAAGGCAGCCAGAAAACTGTGTTTTCAGAAACCGGAAGATTTATTCAAATTTTTAAATCAGGCTTAGAAAGAAAATAATAACCTGAGGTAATTTTGTTGAAGAAAATCTTATAGAAATTTCTCCAAAATACACACTTATAAAGCTCAGACAAATCTGTACCTGGCAATGGAGTAAATCGTGGGGGAAAAATCAGAGAATCTAGAAACGGGGAAAAAAAAATCAGTGAAAATAGCAAGTTGTGCTCACACCTCAACTTGTTCACAAGTCAGTGTCCTGCATAAAGCATGCTATTTACAAAGGTGAATCCACTAGAATTTGGTGGGATGAATCCAGCTGTATTTGGAGAGCGTCTCATGTCCCCGTGCGCAGTAGGGATACAGAGAAGATGCCCGGTGTCCATCCAGAGCTTCCTTCAGCAAGAGTTAGACTCCAAACTGCGCAGAGACATCAGAGCCCTGCTCAATGAAGAAGCACGAAAAGCCTTCACTATTAAAAATTATCTCTTATTTATTTGATATCAAATGCTTTAAATTCTACAAAGGGATCTGAAGTATTTTGTTCATTTCTATAACCACAAAGCTAAAAACAGTACCTAGCACACAGTAGGCAATCCACTGATATTTACTGCGACAGAAGAACCAAGAAATAATATAGAATTTGGACTATGTCTTGAAAATTAAAGAAAATATTTCTATGTGACCTTTGGTACTTTTGTTTGAATTTAACTTTTTAAAAATTTTTTAAAGAGAAAAAATAGTAAAAGAAAAAAACATTAGACGCGATACAGAATTTCAAATGAGAGAAATTTGATAATAGTTGTTACACTGCATATTGTTGTCTTCTAATTACTTAAGATAAAACTATAATGCTAGGGGGCATGGGAAGGGGAGGAGAGCGTGAGATGAAGGCACGGGGTTTCCACAGGGGTCCTGCTGCAAGGATTTCTAGGGGTTGGGCACATGGTGACACATGGGAGGAGCTCTGAGAATTGCTCAGGCTTCTGTCCTTCTGAGAGTAAAATTCAAGTAAGAAATGTGAAATATTGTCAAATATTGTTATCAGAAATATTAGGTATTTCAATCCAAGAAAGAAAGTATTCTTTGCATAACATTTCTTTCATCCTCTTCTACTTTCTTTTTTTTTTTTTTTTTTTTGGTGGAACCAGGGATTGAACTCAGGCCCTTGCGCTTGCCAGGGAAGCGCTTATTCCACTGAGCCATCTCCCTGGCCTCAAACCATACTTTAGTTTTTTATTTTTTTATGTGGAACCAGGGATTGAACTCAGGTCCTCGTGCTTTCCAGGGAAGTGCTTATCCACTGGACCATCTCCTAGGCCCTCCTCTTCTACTTTCTTTAATGTGTTTGGTACAGGGTCTTCCTACACAGCTTGGTTTGTAGTGATCCTCTTGTTTCAGCCGCTGGGATTACAAGATTGTGCCACCACGCCCAGACTCTGTGGCCAGCTCAGAGTGCCGGGGCGGGCGGGGCTGGCTTGGCCTGAGGTGCGGGATGGAACCCTGGTCCCTGAGCTTGCCTAAGCCAGTGCTTAGTCCACTGAGCTATTTCTCTGACCCGCACAACATTTCGGCTGTGATTAATCACAAGGCTTCGTGGTTTCCGAGGAGCAGCTTCTTGAGATTGTTTTGGACGGAATGCAGCCAGTAACACCAGGCATTCAACAAGGCGCCTTTTCGTCATTGTTTGATTTACTAATCTCTGAACTCAGCCATATAAACTGAGTGTTTGGTTTCCCCTTTCCAACATGGATGCTGAGAGTTAGGGATGTCCTACGTGTTGTTCAAGGTTTGAATGGGCCAGAATTTGAGCTTTAGACTCTTTCTCTTTTAATGACAATAGCAGAACATTTTGGTTAGTGTTTTTTGTTTTTGTTTTGCTTTTTATTTGAATATGTCATTTTGCATGTGAAAATCATTATAATTAACACTGAAATATCTTAATTTTGCTTTAAGCTCTTTTTTAATATTCCAGTTCTTGCACGTACACTAAAAAATTAATATTTAAACTGTGATAGACAATTGATCCATCTGTTTGGGATCATCCTTTATGTAGTTTTATTTATTTTTCTTTCTTTTTTTGCGGTATTGGGGATTGAACTCAGGACCTTGCACTTGCCAGGTATATTTATGTTTTTCAAAATAATTTTCATTGCAATATTTTTTCTTTCCCTCTGAAAGGACACACACTTGAGCTGGACTGAAATGCCTGTCAAAGGAGCCATGAAATTACAGCCTCACAGTCAGGGGTTTACAGTTAACAGGAATTTTACCGCATCACTCTTAGCAACGCTTCAACACTAGACCATTAGACTAATCCAGAGCATCCCTTCACCTTGCTGTGTCATAACTGTGTGTCCTCCCGTGGGACCACGTGACAGGCGGAGAGAGTTTACACCTTGCTCACTACTGTAATCACTAATGGTCAGTGTTCTTGGTGTGTGGCACTGGTTAACAGAATTCAGGAACAAGTGACGATGAGTTACGTAAGTAGTGATTTTCTGGGGTGTCAGAATAGCAAGAGCTGTGCCAACCAGCTTATAAACTCAAAGCTTACAAATTACAGTGCAAACATTTTCATAAAATAAAGACTGACTGAAAAAAAAGAATAGCAAGAGTTTATGCAACTGCTTAATTGTCAAAAGAAGCATCACAATAGAATGATTTGAAAGCAAAAATTGAAAACCTGTTGCCAGCTGAGTGTTTTCCTCAAAGCTCACATTTTTCCTTCCAGTCCCTTGTCCCCACCCTTTCACTGTGGACACGACACATGCCAGCTCTTAGCTGCAGTCCCTCTACCCCAGGCTGAGTACTGTCCCTGATTTCAGTGCTGTCGGGCTCTTTATTTAATGCTTCTAGCCCTAATAACCTACAACCTAATAACCTAAGCCAATTAGCCCTTCTCAGCACAGCGTGGCTTCAGTATTCCTTCATAGTCATTAGAGGATAAAGGGAAAAGAAACCACCTAACTCAGACAGAAGAATGCCACAACAATTTGTAAAACAAAAACTTTAGTGTAGAAAAGATGCACCTACGATATTTAAATGGCAAGGGAATACCTATCCCTGACAAAACTAAACAAAAAAGGGGATATAAATGAAGGACTATTTTGTACCTGTATATACAAAATAGTTAGGAAAGATACACAGCTACTTTGTCTTAATTCAATGAGAAGAAAGATTTGTACTAATAGTGTTTAGACAGGATATCATGACTGCATCTTGTACTATGAATAACCACTAAGAACACAACAATATGCAATGTATTAATTATTGAAACTGTCCTACTAATTTGTTTTGAAATTGTCTAATTGATATTTGTTTCTTAATAAAATTAATTCCAAAAAAAACCCTCTCAACTTCTGAGTAACTCGATTGGTTCCATTATTCTTCAGTGGAACCATCAAGTGCACCCCAAGCTCTAGGAAATGGACGTGGTCACCATACAGAGTGCCACAGTCCCACCATTCTCCAGAGGCAGAAATGGACACCCACTGCAGGTCATGTCGTATCACTGGTACTGTGCAAAGGTACTGTGACAAAAGTCAGAGTGGCAGGGGGCCTGGTTTACCCTGCTTAGTTGAAGAGACTTTTTGAGAAATAGGAGGTGAGGATGTGGGAATAAACTTTGTTTTTTATTTCTTGCCAACTGCTGGCTGACAGATGCTGCCCTATGTGGACCATTGATATTTGTTATCATGTGCAATCTTTGCATTATATGTGATTTTATCAGAAAATAACATGAATGCCTAAACCTCAGCTATTACTATAAAGGACTCATAGTCATTAGTCTTCTAACATACTCCCCACTTGGCTCAAACTTATACACCCCAATGTTTCTATCACTTCCTCCTTAATTGTGAGGTCATGGCCGCATTTATGTCCCTAATGCATTCAAAATATTTGCCTTTCAGGCTCATCTTGACTTTAGGGAAAAGCCATAAATTGCATGCTACAGATCCAGTAAATAAGGTGAATGAGGATACACTGTAACCTTTTACGAGGCTACATTTTATTTTATTTTCATTTTTATTTTTATTTTTTTTTTTAGCAGAACCAGGAATTGAACTCATGCCCTTGCGCTTGCCAGGGAAGCGCTTATTCTCCTGAGCCATCTCCCTGTCCCCGAGGCTCCATTTTAATCGATGACATTCAATGGCAACAATTACTGTATTTGTAACTAGACCACTCATAAAAATGGACTTCATGCAACAGAAAGTGGCAGGAATCCTAAGTTTGTTCGAAACAAGGGGGAATATTTTCAGGAGATTTATGACAATATTTTTTTTACTATAACAAGCTCATTGAATTTGAGCATTCCCCATATATGTTGGTCATATTTTGTGTCACTGAGGTCACTATGTATTGGAAAGTGTAAGTAACATGCCACAGGTAGCTAAGTGGCACATAGCAAATGTTAACCTTAAGCACTGTCCCTGAGCATTCTGCAAGTCACACAGGTGACTTGGGAACAATGTGAAGGGTTCTGTGTCATGAATTATTATCTGGACTTTATTGGAAATAATAGAAAGATCTGACTATTATCATTCAGGATCATAAAGTAATTAAATATATTTTAGAAAAATAAATTTTAAGAATAACAGGCATTAAGTGGGATATGCTAAAAGGCACCTGCCAATTACACAAGAATCAAGAGTCAGGAGTTATTATTCGTACCACAAGAATAAGGAAAGTTATAAGGAAATTAATTTGGGCTGAAGATCAAATAATACAATCAAATGATCTCTACATGGAAATTTCAAGAGTGAAAAATAGACAAGAAAGGAGAGATGGTAATGTTTGAACATTGGAAGGAATTCCGTCAAGCCAAGGTATTTGAGCACCAGGGAAAGAATGACCATCTTTTCTTAGGTTCTCTGGCTTGAGTACTTTCTCCTGGACCAAAAGGAGGAGAACACATCTTGAAAAGACAGGATACTCCACAAAGAGGTCCTTCTTAGCGTTCATTGTAAAGTCTGTGCTTTAGGAGATAATGAAATGAAGGAGACATTCAGATAGTCCTTCCTGCTTCCATTGCTGCCTAAGGAATGAGGGGCATGCAAATAATCATTTCCAATCCTTAGAGGTCACTACGTACTGGAAAGTATAAGTAGCATGCCACAGGAAGCTCAGTGCACATAAAGATCGGACAAGTTTCATCCAGGATCATAAAGTCATTAAGTACCACTTGCAGTGTCATCTATCCCCTTAGGTGCCATCAGGCCTGGAAATCCTGACAAGTGCTCCTTTCAGGTCTTTCATGGCTTGATGTCAACTTGAGTTTTATTGTCTTTTTCTGCCTTTCTGTAGAAGCAAGTCCAAACAAACAACAAAAACACACTACATAATTTATTTTCTACCATTAGTAAAAATAATTACACATTTTAAAGCTCTTTCAGACTAGTTCTTTAATTAATTTTTCTCTTCAGAAACTGGGAATGATTTCGGTACAGCAATATGGGCACTCCAATTCTCTCAGCATTCTTGCCTAATATTTTGTTTGAAGTCATATAGAATTTGCAAGTATAAATCTAGATAATGTTTGTTAAGATTGATTTTCCTAGCAGTTTTGTAAGCAGAAGAACCTAAGGAAAAGCAATGCATAATTTTTGTTAAATTTTTGGTACCAGTAATCGAGCTCAGGGCCTTGTGCTTGCCATGCAGGCACTTATGCCACTGAGATATCTCTGCAGACCAAGTATTGCATACTTTAAAAGACATATGAGTTTAATTTTTAAATTACTTCTGCAACCAATGCTATATTTTCATTGATCTGTAAAATGTTGCCTAAGTTGCCACAACTTAGAGATATAATTTCTATGGCTATTGTGAAAACAGAGCACATATTATCTGTCTATGGTTTTTTTATTCAAGGTTGATTATTTGGTGTGCCTTGCTCTATGTGTGTTTGCAGCATTATGTCAGAATATGAATATTTTCTCCTGTTAAATCAACTCATTGTATCCAGTTGAATGCTTCAAAAAATCAAAACAAGAATAACTTCTATTCAGTCAAACAGTACCTAGTGTCACTACGCTACTCAAACATTATGAAAATTTTATTTTAATGGTGACTAAAAGTAATAAACAAAAATTCCACCAGCTAGAGTATCAATTTAGAAAAGAATGCAAATGGAATGTTGCTACCTTAAGAGTATTTATAATTCAATATGTATTAGATTTTCAATTCAACCATTCATTTCCCTAGATAATAATACAATTTAATATAAAATGGTGCAAACCATTTAGCTCTTCAAATTAACATAGGAAAAATGTAACATCTGCTAAGATATTTTGAACTTTTAATCATATATTTATACAGATTCCTACCAAACCTGAACATTAGCCCTAGTTGACTGTACTTTATGCATGGTATTTTGTTTGTTTCTAAGGGAGGCTGACATATTCCTTTGTCATAATTTAATATGAACTATGTATTCCTGTGCATACACATCTGCAAAAATGTTTCAATAATCAGTATACAAATCATAAATTAATCTTTACCTCATAAACCAAAGTACCTTTTTTTTTAAATTTAGAAGGATAAGGAACACTCTTTGGGAAGATACTAACTTTCAATTTCTGCATACATTTATTGCTAGAGTTGGCTTTGCATTCCCAGATAAATAGGTCAGGCTCTACCTCTTGGAAGTTAAAGTCTCCAGAAGCAGATACTTTTAATAATGTGTGATAAGTACATTATTAGAGCAGTTTTAGAATGCTCATGTATCCTAAAAGAAAATACATAGCATAAATGATATTAATTGTAGTTATCAGCATACTGCTAATCAGACTGTCAAAAAGACAAAATAAATTAAGCTCAGGCATGTATCTGTCAGTTTTCATGATATAAATTCTCCCATCACAGTTGATTCCAGGATGCGAATATGACATCACTGAACTTGGGGCTGGGAAGAAACGCACTTGTAATGAGAAATCAGGTGTCAGTTCAATCCAGTACATTTTAATGAGGCTTTATACTGACCTTGTTTTACTGTACTTAAAGGTTTTAAAGAAATAAACATTACCCAAATCAAGAACAGAATTAATTGACTAGCAAGATTAGACAAATCACTTAACCTCTGTGGGCCTACATTCTCTACATTGTAACATGGTTTACATGCTACCATTCTGTTCAAAAGTTACGTAACCTGCAGTAATGGGAAGGATTGACTGCATAACCATTTTTAACTAGCTCACATCTAGGTGGGGTTAAAAATCACATCTTGCCCAGGCTTTTCCTATACCTGTGGCCATAATCCATAGAACAAATATTTTGATCATGGCAATATTTCATTTTCTGCTTTATATAAACTTTATTAATGAAAGCAAAATAGTACAAGTCAAAGTTATTAAAAACCCACTGGCTATGCCATTGAAGGAAGCAACTGTTTCCCTTCCCTAATAAGGTATATTAAATATCCTTACCCTGCCTGTCCACCTCAGAGCCTACCATTGTCTTCTGTTTTCCATTGGACAGTCAGAGGCCTCCTGGCGATGCTACAAAAATAGCAAGATTATGTAAGATTATGTAAGATGCTGGACTCTCCTCACTCCTTTTGGTACACTTGCCACCATGTGCTTTCTGCCATAATCCCTGCCACACTTCAGGTTTCTTCTCCAAATGACCTCTGCAGAGTGGACCTTCCCACATGCCCGCTCTGTCTCTACCTTCACCTACCTGTGTCTCTTTGTCTCATGTTTGTTAATTTCACAGAACACCACATAGAGATTTGCTCATGGTTGGACTCTTGGAAAAGTGGAATTGTGTGTTGTGCTGTTTCTATGGGTCCAGCATTTTGAAGATTTTCTGGTATTAAATGGGAATTCATTAGATGCATATACACACATAAAAACATTTTCTTTTACATACATAAGAGGCGCAACGTCAGTATACACCCAACTGAAACTTCCCTAGAATTTAGATTGAGTGTATTCATCCTGTGATGGCAATACTGTGTAATACAAATTTAATTCTTATCATTTTTTCTCTGTTTGCTCAAATGGAGCTAATACACTATAAGACATGGCTGGACAGAAAGATAATATGTTCCTGTCTATGGAGGTTAGCAAACAGGTGGCAGAATTTCTCTTCAAATATCAATTAACACTGAGATACTTTGGATCACTAAAGAGCCTTTTCTTTTGTATCTATTTGTTAAGTAAACAGAAGACCCAGTTATTTGTATTAAATTTGTTTTCTAGCTGAACAACCTGGTTTTTGGCTGCCATAAGTAGATCTGTGATAAATGTGTTGACATTTAATTTATGCACAAGCAAAAATCAATTTATTCTCAACAGAAAGTATTGGTTTTGGCAGAACATCTTACATTATAAATGCAAGCCTTATTTTCCCCATTAGATGGAGAAGTCTTTTACTGTTACTTTTACAAAATCTATAAAAACATTTCATAAAAGAATCATGGATTACATAGTTTTATTTGTCAGTATAATAAAGACTTAGGACAAAGTTGATTTTCAGAATAGAATTCCTGAGATTTCACCCCTTCTGAATTAATACTTTGGATTTTATTAGTGATCTTTTTCTTACCATATTTGTGACTGACTTCTTCATTTGCAGGTAGGGCACAGTGTTCTGGTCTGCACTGATCTTCTCTGCTCTCCTTAATGTTTTGTTTTTCTTATCGATGCTTGACTCTCACTATTTTCTACAATATTATTTGGTACAAATAAATTTGTAACACAGAAGCAGTAGAGCCATAAGGTGTCAGATTATGAGGTCTTGAGTTAAAAAAGAGTGAATTAAAGTGCACCGGGGCAAAACAGCAACCCTATCATTGGTCTTAGAATCTACCTGCATTTTGGAACTCAAAACAAACTCAAAAGTTAAATGAGCAATTTGTCGGTGCTCTCTTGTGATTTATTCTGTGTAATAAAACAACTGAAGTAGCTGTATCAGCCTTGTTCAGTGTGTTGATAATCTTCTAATTCAAATTTATACCTACTGTTTCATCTATGGAAAAATGAAAATTAAAATGTACAGCTAAATTACAGGTTAAGGACCCAGTCCTAGCCCAGGTCCGGTGAATGTGTGGAGAGCTTCCTGCTACCCTGCACCGGCGGGACCAGTCCCAGCCCAGGCGCAGCGTGGGCCGGACCCTCTCCCATCCCCTCGGGCCGCCCCACACCACTCTGCCGTACGTCCCCACCCCTCCCGCCGAGTAGGAACTTCTGCTGACTTCCGGGAACCCCCAGACCCAGTCCTAGCCCAGGAATTTCTGCCGACTTCCAGGAACCCCCAGACCCAGTCCTAGCCCAGGTCCGCAGCAGGAAGGAGCTGAGCACAGCAGCCAGACCTAAGCCAGACACAGCTGGATAACTCCAAACTCTGTAGAGCTCCACCTGAACTTCAGTACGTGTGAAGGTTACAACTACAGCAAAGATCTACAACAAAGGGCAGAAGACAGTGCTACACAAAATGAAGAGAAGGAACAAAATGCAACCTCAGAACCCGAGCCCACTCTTAACAAGTGCAGAGGACACTAACACAGAACAAATTGGAAATCACACAGCTGAAAGCAATGAATCAACAGCTTCTGAAATAAAACAGCTGCAGAAAGTTATAAAAGACCTCAGATTGGAAATGAAAAAAGAAATCCCTGAATTAATAACATCCGCAGTAGAGAATCAAATCCAGAAACATAGGGAAGCAACCCAGTGCCCACCCAGAACAAGTGCGGAGGATACTAGCTCGGCTCAAATGCATGAATCAAGAGCGTCGATAGTAAATAAGCAGCAGAAGAGAGATATAGAAGAAATCAGAGCGCAATTCTTTTCTGAAATAAAAAAAGAACTCTCAGAACTCGTAGCAGATGAAGTAAAGAAGCAGCTGCAGAAATATAAGCAGGAAACCCAATCTGAAAAAAACACTGCAGTAAAAGAATTTTTAACTGCTTCTAAGGAAGATATTGATAAAAAAATACAGGAGATTAGAAAAATGATGGACTCCTTGAATGAGCAATACAGGAAAGAAATAGATCGCATGAAGCAGAGTCAAAGAGATATAGAGGAAATGAAACTCTCAATCACAAGCTTGCAAAACCGTTTAAGTGAATGTGAAGACAGAGTTTCAGATCTTGAAGATGCTGGTGTAGCTAGTGAAAAGGCAAGAAAGGATCTCTTAAAAACAACGAGGATGCAGGAAAGAATAATTCATCACCTGCAAGATGATGCAAAGATGAACAATGTGAGACTAATAGGCATCAATGAGAAAGAAGGAGTGAACACAAAGGACATTAAAAAAATATGGGCAGAAGTAATAGCAGAAAACTTCCCAAATATGAGGAAACAATCTGACATTCAGGTAACTGAAGCATATAGAACGCCAAAGAACCTCAACCCAATGAAAAACACATCGAGACATATAATAGTCAAGATCCCAGAAATTCAGCACAAGAATAATCTACTGAAAGCCGCTAGAGAAAAGAAGCAGATCACATTCAAAGGAAAACCCATCAGAATTACGGCCGACTTCTCTTCACAAACCATGCAGGCAAGATTTGGACCCCTTTCATTTAAGTATTTGTAAAGGAAATAGATCTAGGAACTAGCTAGCTTTTGTTCCACAAACCATCATTCCTCATCAATTATAAGAAGTCTGAAAAATGTGTGTTTACTCCATCCTTAAGAAGATCCATATAAGATCTCTGTTCCCTATAAACATCATAAAGGAAAATAGTAAGTGCTTATGAAACTTTAATACAATATAATTAGAGATAATTTTAAATAGCGACATTTATATCGGTCTTTCCCCCAATGATCTCCTTTATGGTGGTATAACTTTGAATGTCTTCCATTTTTTAGTCTGCACCAGCAGTCATAGTTATGAGTCTGTATGAAGACAAACTTCCCATGCACCCTGTAAAACAGGGATGTGGTGTATCCTTAATCTTCAAGAGATGTGGAGACTATAGACTTTTTTCGTTTGTTTGTTTGTTGTATTTTAGGGATGGGTCTACAGGGTCTCACTACTAGATAGGACTCTAGTGATCTACCTGTTTACAGCCTCCCAAGAGCTGGGATTACAGGCATCGCCACCACGCCCAGTTTCAATGGCCTTCTCAGTGTGCTCCAGAGGCAGGGCTGGCATGGCAGGCCCAGGGATTGAACATCTGGCCCCTGCACCTGCTTGCAGGTACTTTAATCCACTGAGGTATTTGGCTAGCCTTAAAGGCTGTTTTAAATAGGAACTATATCTGAAACTTGAAATTAGTGCTCTAAGAGTTTACAAAGTGATTGTAGGGCTTAGCTCAGTAACTGATGACTGTTTAAAACTCTTGTCTAAAGATCCTTAACCCTAAAACTTTTGTCTAAAGATCCATGTGTTGCAAGGACAGAGTCAAACAAACACCTCTACTAAAGTCTACACTACAGGAAGAGTAGTTGGAAACCAAATCATGCAAATGAGAGGGATCTCATGGGAGAAGATCCACTGGCTCAGCCCCAAGCCACACAGCAGCCTGGGAGCGATGCTAACAGAGCACACACACATCTGCCTTCTTTTTCTTCTTACCTCATCTTTGGCTCTTGCAATTAAAAATTATAATATAATTCTATATTTTGACTGTCCCCAAGACCGGGGACAAAAATCCTGTGATGCTAAAAACCTACCAAAATGTAGAAATAAATTTATGATACTAACATACTTATTGTAAATTTAGTATTTATTATTTTATAAATTATGCTGTTTCATTTCAATATAGGAGAATAATTTATCTCTCCAAAATATGCAGCTCAAAATCTAGAAATAAACTTGGGCAATGTGCTTTTTTTCTATTACTAGATAATGTAGTTCAGAAATTTCTAAGATTAAATTGTTAAAGAGTGCACAGAACTGCTGATTCACTGTTTTTCTAATAATAAACTGTGATGAGTCACCATAAATGATTACAGGGCATACAGAGAGCAAGCGCTATCTTGAACACAGAGAGGAACACTTCCAAAACAGCCTGTGCCATATGAACGCTCCAGACAGAAGATGGGAATCCTGCACACATCACTCCTTCATGCCCTGCACATTAGCAAGATTGTGAAGTTCCTTCTAATGAGAGTGTGCCCAGGGGGGTAAACCAAGCGAGATTTCAGTAGCTTTTTCTGGAGAAATTTATAACTCTCTACTCTCTTTCTTTTACTCCCCTTGTTTTCCTATTCTTTTCAGATGGTTCTGGATTTTGCTTTTTTTTTTTTTACTCATCAAGAATAATACTTGAGAAAATGCATCTAGAATGCTTTTATTCCATTGCCAAACCTTCACCAGTCATTTCGTTTGTCACTGCACTCCTGCAGTAACACCAGCAATATGGATCTCTTCTGCCAGCTTTTTCATTATTCACCCCAAAGTTCATGTGCATCACTGTCTTCACCTATTGTTTTAACAATCTGTTCTTTTGCATATGCTAAAGAAGCAATGTTATAAACTCAGACAAAAAAATCAAAACAAAATAAAACAAAAAATAAAAACTCTAAATTCATTGGTTCAAGGATTGAATTTAAATTTTAATTTCTTTACTTTCTAGATATGAAATTCTTAAAATGTGAACAAATCAGAGTTCATGTCTTTCTTCTATAATTCACCACAATATATAGTGTTCTATCACAATATATATCATTTTCTTGCTATTATCTGCTAATAAAAGTTTTGCATAGCAGGCCTGAGCAAGTATATGACCCTTTAATTGTCACATGCCTATGTACCTTATAGCAACTTTAGACTTAGGAACTTCATGAATGTCTGATGAGAGGACAGGCTGTTTATAGTGTAAATCACTATAAAATTATGTTCTGAGAGCAGTACAGGATGATAGATAAAAGCACCAAAGGCAAGGCTTGGACTCTAATAAATACTTAATAAATGATGTTCACCACTGTTGATTACAACTCATTATTAGCCTTTCTAGGCATCACTTCCTTTCATAGGTAGCCATATAATTCTCACAAATTAATGCTTAGCACAATTGCCAGGTCATTTGCTGTGTTTGGAAATTGTAACCCACACTTGCAGGCTGAAATGGCCTTGTGGCATTTCAGTGAGTTCACTCGCTGCCATCACCCTCAGGACTGTCACTGGACCACTGGCTTCTGCACAGTTTTGCATCTTCCATTAACCTCTGCTCCCTCCATCATGTGCATCTCTCCATATAAAGCAAACCACCAAGATATATGAATTCTTTATTTTTGTCTCTCTACAAATTTAATATTTACTGAAACATTCTGCTCTGAATAGTAACACTGAATAATCATATCACAGTGCGTTTGAATACAGCACCTAATAATTCTTTTCTGAATTATAGCTCTAGATTTAATGCTAGACATATGGACTAAATTATTTAAACAAAAAAAATTGACCAAATAATTAATTTTTTGACAACATATTCAGTTATCAACTCAATCAAAAATTGTAGTAAGGGCTGGCCAGATAGCTGAGAGGACTAAAGCACCTGCTTAGGCAGAACACAGCAGCCAGGGCTGGATCCCCTGCGTGCTGTGCTGACCCCAACCACAGGGAAGACACTGATATGACGATTGAGACTGGGCATGGTGGAACGCGCCTGTAATCCCAGCACTTGGGAGGCTGAAAACAGGAGAATCATTATGAGTCCGATCGACATAGTGAGACCCTTTACACCTTGTAGACCCTGTACCAAATACATTAAAAAAAATTGCATTACATATAATCCCAAAATAGTGCTACTACTTAAAGACCTAACTTAATTTTTACCACGAGAGAAAGAATTAAGAAATTATTAAAAATTAGTATTTATTTAGAAAGAAATTATTATGAAACTATTTCAAATACTGTTAAAATAATACATAATTTTAAGTGACTTGAATAATGAATATCCATGTTCAAAATACAGTAGCTGGGACTGAGGAGATGGCTGAGTAGAATAAGCGCTTCCCTGGCACACGCAAGGGCCTGACTTCAATCCCCAGTTCCACAAACAAAACAAAATACAGTAGCTTAGGAGAAATTATCCTACAAATTTAATATTTTAAATTTAATTCAATCTCCAACAAACTTGCATAAAACAATGCAGCATAATTTCATCTGACCCAAATAGGAAGACTTTGATACAAATTTAATTGCATGGCAAATACAAATATTTAATAAAATAAAATCTAATTTTCTGAAGGTTAAACTT